>NC_088929.1:5825000-5890000 GCF_038396675.1 Hydra vulgaris | reverse complement strand
TGGAAAAACTGTACACTGAAACTTAACTGTACCTGAAATTGAACGTTCAATCGATAAAAAAATTGTTTCTGCAAAAAACGAAATAGAGCATTATGTTAGTTTAAAAATTTTGTATGTTCTGGGTTATCAGGCATTATTTATGAGTTTTTTTTGCATTCTGCCTCAGGCAATGATTAAAATTAATAAGGTTTGTATGTAGTACTTAGATTAGCTGAAACGCTACCATGAAATCAAAGTTTCAAACCTTTCTTTTATCATTATTTATCTTCAATACTATTGTTTCTTTCTTCAAAAAAAGGGACTTTTAGCAACAGACATGCTAAAAGCAAAAAACAAAATTAAAAAAATTAAAAGTAAGTCACCGAAGAAAAAGCAGCAACAAAAAAGTAATCAATATCTTAATTAATAGAAGATATTTACCACCTTTTAGTTGCTGTTTTATCTTCGTTGTCTCCCAACACCTCGGTAGGGATGAGCCCTCCATTTGAAGGAGGGCTCATCCATACCGCCATTACTACACCACTTATTGAAGGACCTCTCCAAAAGAGGCCCTGGGTGTTGGGAGAGATAATTTTTGTGCTGCTCAAAATTTAACGAACCTAAAATCACAAAAGCTCTCAAATGTTAATGACTGTAAAATTAGAAATAAAAGAATATAATAAAAATTATACATATTTGCAAATTTATTTAATTAAAATATAACGCACAATTTCACCATTTTTACAGGATAAACAGAACGCTAAAAAAAAAAAAAAAGAAAGTAAATTAAAAAGGATTAAACGTAAGAAAAGTTTTATTTTTATAAAAATATTAGTAAAATGGAAACAGCTTAAAAGAGTCATATTTATATAAAATAATACTTTCACCTTTCACATATTTCTCCATGCAAAATATATAAAATTTAAAAATAGCCCTACCAGTTATGCTTTTACCAGACACTAAAGACAAAAAATATACCTCAAAACAATCAATGCAATAATATTTACATAAAAATAAATATATAATCATAATTTTTGTACCTATTCCCCTCATTTCCTCCAAAACGTTGTCTAAAAAAAGAAAAAAGATAACTAAAGCTAAAACTAACTAAATGTAAACTAAATATAACTATAAACTAAACCAAAACTATAAACTAAAATAAACTTTAAATCTTGGTATCTGTACCTCAGAAGACAAAGGTCGGTTGTCCAGTTTTTTGTGAAAACGAGTTGTGTATGAGACCTTTTTAGTTTTTCAGCATCTACATCGGTATAAAGACTGTTGTCTTATGATGTGAAATGTGAAACAAATTTGAAACAAAGTTAGGTCAACATAAAAGGTCTGGTGTCCCCACAATGTTCAAAGGAAAAACGTCTGTTATCCAGAAATGACTTTTCACTTTTTTATTTAATTTTTAATTAATTGTTTTTTCAAAATTATATTTCATGTGCTTTAAGACAAATTAAATAAAACACAAAAAAAATCAACATAGATTTAACCATCAAGAATAAACCAAAAAATACTCATTATTTTACTATTTCCTCTTTCCTGGACAATTTTTAAAATGTCGCAACCGAACTTTGACTTCTGAGGCACATATATAAATGCTTCATTTATTTAACTATATTAATCATATAATTTATATAAAGTTTTTGTTCTTACTGTCATAGAAAAAAAAATAAAATAAAGCTAAAGTACTTGAAGTTTTAAAATTCCAGTTTCAGTACAAATAAAAATATTTCTATTAACAAATTTTTATAGCAAAAACACTGAATTATTTCACCTTTCAATTCTGTGTCTAAACAATAAAAGCGCTTTAATGTATTGACGTTAAAATATCTACGTAATCTTTTTAAAATAAATTCACTTAACTAATGCGGTAGTGGTGTAGTGGTAAAGCGCTCGCTTCAGGAGTGAGAGGTTCCGAGTTCGATCCCCACCACGTCCCTGGTAGTACCACGCTCAACTTGTTTCTCCGCGCAGCGGCCTTGTTCGTCGAGGTTCATGTTTTGGAGTTATAGAGTTGAGAGAGGGTTATAACCACTATTGAGTAGCCTCCTCATCTGTAGTGGCCTTCATGGCCTTGAGGTGGTTAATAAAAAAACAAAAAAAAAAAAAAAAAAAAAAAAATGTAACTAATACCTTTATTAGTTCTCTCTTGATCAACTTAAGAAACTAAATCTTAATTAAACTTACTTGATATAAAATGATAAAAATCTGTCTTACTAAGAATTTTAAATTTCTTCTCTTTATTATTGACAATATAATTTTAAGAAGGACCTTAGTTCTTGGGCTTATTGTATAAAATTATAAAATCCTACTGTTTTACTTAAAAGCCAACAACAACAATTTAAAAAAATGTTTCAAGTTATCATTATTTGTGTGTGTGAAGTAAATATGAACATGTGTCAAACCGCACTTTTGAAATTCAGTAACCTGACCATGTGTTATAACTTTCCCTAATACACCGTGGTTAAAAATGTCTCTGAAAAGGTTATTTAATTAAAGTTTAAATACTCGAGTAACCAAGTCAGGTCTATCATTTGCTGTCTGACCTGGATATAAATATCCAGTTATCTCGCGCCATTTTGGGTTGCAAGTAAGAGTAATAAAAAGATCTGGTTTACCATACCTTTTAGTTATAGTCATAGCATATTCAAAGTTTTCTTTTAAAGCTCTAGGTTTTACTACATAAGTTGATGGC
The DNA here is from genome assembly GCF_038396675.1 of Hydra vulgaris. Lineage (NCBI taxonomy): Eukaryota > Metazoa > Cnidaria > Hydrozoa > Anthoathecata > Hydridae > Hydra > Hydra vulgaris. Next base: position 5,887,317 of record NC_088929.1, on the reverse strand, counting down.
AAAATTACAACACGCCTTGGTCTAACAAGATCATTTCCAAGGTTGTTTACATGTTCGTGTTAGGCATCATACTGCTCTCTTCTCAGTTTGTTTTGGTTATTTATGATGAAAGCAAGGCACTGGCCTTCAATTTTAACATATGCATCAACAACATATCGCTATAACAGCTTTTTGCCAAAATAGAGTGAAGAAAAAAATTGTCTAACTGAAAGTTTATAATTGTAATACTGAGATAATGTAACTTGATTTCTAACCAATGTAACACGTTCTAGGTTGTGAACAAATTGATTATGCCAACCAGCATCACCCCTTGGAAAAAAACGAGGATAAACCATAGGATCTAAGTTGGCAGACATACTTGATATAGTTTTAAGAGGATGACCTCTTGGGTAAATAACAACTTCCCTGGATGCAGGTGGTGCACCATCTTCACCAACAAATACAACTGCAACTTCATTATGTGAAGGGAGGTTATAGTGACGTCTATCTTGCCCTTCAAGTAAAAACATTTTTACAACTGACACTGAGCAACCTTCTAGAGCTGCTTGACGAATTTCTTCATTTTCCACTTCAGCCATGTTTTTAAATGCAAGAGCAAATGGGTTCTCTTCACTAACAATAGTTTGAAATCGAAACATTAAATCATTTAAGATCATTACCACTTGTCGCACTCTAAAATTTACTGCTGCAAGTGAATCATAGATGTATAGTTGACAATAAGTTGGCGGAACCTCATGATTTGACCTAAGATTACCTATACGATGAAAAACTTTACCACATAGTGGCCCATGATTCTTGGGTTGAACTACATTAGCTTTAAATGAAGCAAAAGAAAGACAAGCATTATAAATTCTAATATATTTAGAATTTCAATTGCCATTTCTATTTGCATAGTTTCCTTTAAATAAATCTTCTAAATCTTGTGGAAATGATGAAAGTTGCGACAAAACTACCCTTCCATTATGGCAACACAAAAAATGCGTTTCATCAGGAAATTTCTTAGCACCACAATGCTGAAAAAAATAATTCATTTCTCCTCAATAACTGCTATCTGAAATAGTAATACTTCTTGCTATACAATGCATTCTTATGTATCTTGCAGCAACTCTAACATTTTGTCGATTATTAATTTCAATCTCTTTCATATCTGCCACAATTATTTTCAACTCGTCTAACCAAGCTCTCCTCATTTGGGTTCGAATTATTTGCTGCTTGCCGAGCAGCATTTCTAGCACTTTGTTGATTATTAATTTCATCTCAAAGTCAATCTCTTTCATTTCTGCGACAATTAACTTGCCTATTAACATTTCCATTTTCTAAACTAATATCTGCTTCTAGCCTAATATCATCCATTTAAACTTCACTTTTGATTAAAAGTAGTTACAAAAAATGTTAAACGAATCCTGAAAATTGTAACCTTTCCTATATAATTTTTTTCTACTTAAAATAGCACACACAAATAATTTTAAGATATAACAATCTGTCATTTAAAACAAATTATACAATAATCTTATGACTTTAAAAATATTTATATATATATATATATATATATATATATATATATATATATATATATATATATATATACATATAAAATATTAAAAACATGCAATTCTAATAATAAACATACTGCTAACACAGAAAAATTAAAAAAAAAAACGTTGTAAACCCTTTTTTGCAAACTTAAATATTATTTCTTCAAAAATATTATTGGTAAATGTTTTTAAAAAATCCACAAAACTATACAATATTTTGTTATTCTATACCACATAAATACATCATCTGATTAATCTAAAATAAAAAATGTAATGAATAAGTAAATAAAAAAGAAAAACCTTACATATAAAAACTAAAAAAAAAACTGTTGTGATTTACCAGAGTAGTATTGTAAAATATTATTATTTCATATTAGCTTTTACAAAATAATTTAAGCAAGTACATCATGATTCCAAAATATTTATAGAAAAACCATGTAGTAAACAGTGCTAAAGACAAAAAATCACATCGAGATAAAACAAATTTTATATATGGCAAGGTAATTTGTCTTGGCTTTTAGTGAATGAATAAAAACAGTGATTTATAATAATAAAATGTCTAAAAAAAACCAAATGTCTATTAACTCAAAAGATAACAAAAAAACAACATAACAGCAACAACACAACAATAGTACACACCATAAGTTAATATAATATGCATATAACATAACTTAAGTGACATAGCATTCATATATAACAGAACATAAGGTACAACATTACGCAAAATTTTATTAAAATAAATTACTGTGTATTTTTAGAATAATTAATAATAAAGGCTTGAAAGCACCTAAACCTAAAGCAGTAACAGTTTGACACTAAATACTGTTGTATAACCCTCTATTATAAATACATCACATGGCTGGCAAGGTTGAAAATCCTTGCTCTACACGTTTACCAAGTCATAGCACTTTGAAAACATGGAAACAACATAATATAAACATATGTACCAACTATAAACACAATAAATGTGTTTAAATATGTATATAAGGTTAAAATATACCTTATATACATATTCAAACACATTTATAAAACAATTATATAACACATATTAACACATGCACAAACAATAAAAAAATGCTTTACATTATTATAAAAAAAAACATTGATAAAACAACTATAAAACACATATTACCACATACAGATACTTATCAAAAAAACATATATGCAAACAATAAACACGTAAAAACAAAATTTTTAAAAATGACGCGAAAACATTTAAAAAGATTCAAAGTAAACAAAATAAGTATATACAGCAATACTCTTTAAATTCATTTTTTTTTCATAAAAACTGTAATCCTCAAAACAAAATTTAACCTTTACATACAATAACATGTGACATGCCATGTCAGTGTTAGCACAAAATTTTAATTTATTTTTCTAAATTTTCTAATAAAGAACAAAAGAGTTAACAGCATCACAGAAATTTTAAAGCAGTAATAACCATTTTTATGAAAATAGCATTAGTATAACTTTTTTGTTGCATAAAAAATAATTAGACCTCATCCATACCCCTATTTTCCTTCTAAAAAACAATATAATAGTAAAAACTGCTAAAAAGAAATAAAGCTAAAAGAAAAACTAAAACAAACAAAATGTAAAGATTTAAAAAATTATTAGGAGTGATCCAATCTACTTTATATCTAATAAAAATGTTATATATAACTATTTTCTATTCTTACTTCAATTATAGTATGATCTTAATGATGATTATTTATCTTAATATGATTCTTTATGTAATATTTCTAAACTAATAAATCCTAATATAATAATAATTAAATTCCAAAAGGGAAAAAAGTTTTAACTCGCTTAAGAGATCTTTCTCCAATGGCCGCATGCATTTTGAGAACGCGCTCTTTCAAAGCCTAGTAACTAATGGAGCGACGTTAAACAGTAAGCGTTAAACGTTTTCTGTAGCAATTATGTTAATATTGTTTTGAATGTTAAAATCAACTGACATCAGTAATTGAATGGCTTCTCATATAATTATGCAAAAATATAAAAAAACCCAGTCCAAAATTTAGTTTTATCAAACTGCCTGCTATTTTAATTGTATATTTAAATCCGCTATACAATAGGAAACATTGGTACCTCTATATAAGATCTTCACATATTTGTGTAAGATCATCACATATTTGTAATCAAATTTTTCAGCTTCCATTTAAAGTGTTTTACCTTCTGCCACTTTATTTGACCTAAGCAAAGATTAATATGGATAGCTATCGCAGACTGGTAATGTATTTTTGTTTTTTAGATGTTAGAAATATTCTTATATATGGGTTTGATTTAAAAACCACTCTACAGCCAAAGTTTTGGAATAGTTTCCTTTATTTTTGAGATAGTAACGGTATACACGGTAAAAATACTGTTAGGCGGTTAATTAAATCTGATTTAATTTTATTGTTTGTTATAGACCGTTTTTTTAATGTTAGGTTAGCAATACCTTAAATATTGTTCATGAAATGAACAATATTAAACCTAATGCTAACCTAACAATTTATTGGCAAATATTGTTTATCAAATATTCGAATTAGCAAACTTATCTCCTCTTGTAAGTGTAAATTGCAACACATAGAATACGCCTGTTAATGTAACCTCTTAAAAAAGCATATAAAATTTAAGAGCAGTGCCTATCTGCAATAGCAACCCATAGTAAGTTTTCCTCAGAAGAACTATTTCGGCGGATTGTTAAAACACTTAAAGTGGAAACGAAAAAATTTAACTGAAAGTTTCTGAAGCTCTTGAAATACAAAGGTACTAACGCTCCCTTAAAATGACGTAGTTAATCTATATAATGGGCAGTTTTTAAAACTAACTTTTAGTCTTGCGTAAAAAAGAGAGAAGTCATTCAATTGGTGACGTCAGTTTTTTTGTCTAATATCTATATTAATTTTTGTATAATTTTACGCTGATGATGCTGATAAACACAATCCAGCAAAAGAGCTGATGATGCTGTAAAATGCAGCAAAAGAGCTGATGATGATGTAAAATGCAGCAAAAGAGCTGATGATACTGGTAAATACAGTCCAGCAAAAGTTTCTAATTATAAACTTTTATTTGTATTAGGGTTGTTAACGCACCTACCGTGAGTTTTGCAAAACTTATTATAATACGTTTGATTACTTAAAAAGTAGAAATGAATTGGAAATTACTTATTCCAGCCCTCGATGTAATAGTTACGGATTGATTTAAAATTGTTCTCAACTTTGAAACTTAGATTATTTATGTACTCATTTTGATCAAACTTTTAATGCGGAGTTTTGAATGAATGTGTTTTACACATATATATATTTTTGTATATATTGTTGACACTTATCGTGATTTTTAAAATTTGCTTTATTGTAAGGTTTATAATGCGCTCACGGCTTCAAATGAAACATAAAATTCAAACTAATAATTTCAAAATATTTCTGTTATTTTAGTACATATCCTTTAAGTTTTTAAACTAAAATAAGACAGTTATATCATAATTATCTGAATTTTATTTTATTTATATTTATTATTTATTACTTATTATTTTTTTATTATTACTGTTTATATTTATTTTTATTTATATTTTTTATTTTTATTATATTTATTGTTATCATTATATTACTATAGTTATCTATTATTTATAATTTATACCATTGTCAACATTTGATTGCAACTCTTTTTCACTCAATTTCACTTTCTTTTTTCTTTAACAAGCTTTTTTTCTCAAAATTTTCTTGGCCTTTTTTTTCCTTTTTTACTTTTTCATTTAGCAACTTTTTCTTGGTAGCCCATTTTTTCTTTCTTAATTTTTTATCCCTCTATTTCTGAATTTTTCTCTGCAGCTAGCTTTTTCTTTAATTTTTATTTCACTACTTTTGACTTTTCTTTCATTTTCGACGTTTTAATTTCCTTCCATGTTTTAGATGTTCCATTAAGTTCCGTGAATGTTCCATATTTCAGGTGTTATTAAAGAAAAACTATTTGGACCAGTTACTTTAGCCATGTTAAAACATCTTAAAATGAAAACAAGCTGGTTCTGGTTCTATTACCGCTACAATATTGTAATCAGCCATTATCATACCAGGTATAATTTGAACATTATCTACATTACAAGTTGGTGATTGATTTGTATTATTCTGTTGTACTTCATTAAGTAGAGTTATGGTCTTACATGGTTCCGATAAGGCTTTTTTCTAAAAATAATGCAGTTGAAGGTTTTCAAGCTCACTTTTCCAACCTATATAATCGTCAGCTATTTAATTAAATAATTGATAATTGCACATTTCAATAAAGGCTTTGTGAGAGGAAGCTAATAAGATCACAATTACATGTTCTCTTGAAAATAAATAGTTGGAGCGTCAATTACGGTTGACTTGAAAATTTTTTTTGTAGTCAACGCTATTAACTCCTAATGGAAAAGTTCCAGCATTATAAAACCACATTAAATTTTATTTGCCATAAAATGATCAATTATGAGTAACTTTGATGCCTCTAGTACATTTTTTTTTCATTTTAGGTGCTCCAAAATGTCTTTACGGTCTTATGACAGAGCACCACGAATGAGCATTTGAAAGAAAGTTTGGCCTTCTTCCTTACCAATGTTGTAAAGATAGCCTAAAGGTAATGTTGAACAACCCAGCGAACATTTTTTGTCTAAAAAAGATGTTTTTCATACTTCTTTTAAACGTATTAGGCATTTTTATACGCTTAAAAGACGTCTTTTTTAGACCGAATGTTTGCTAGGACAGATCTCTAGCTTCTGAGGCAAACCCGTTAACCATTGTGCTATGACTGCTCAATATTCCTTGTTTATTTATTGCCCTTCATAGTCAATACGCATTTGTTGGCAAAAAGATTACCATTTTGCTTTCATTGGCTTAAAAACTGTCACATCGAACAGCTTCGTTCCCAAATGTAACACAAATGCATTGCATTTGGAAACAAAGTAACAAGATTTATTCCATTTTCACAGCAAAACCTACTAAGTATGATAAAAAAATAGTGACGCATGACCATCAAGAGGAACAATTACTGGTATAGAATTTTCTTCATTTATCAAAAATGGATGAAAATTGTTTGTATTATAATCAAAAAGACTTTCTGCTGTCATCCAACCATTTTCACTTTTTCCAATATCCCAAGCAGCATTTATAATGCTGTTCCTGGAGACAAACATATATGAAAATTTTTAACGATGGAGCAATAGTTTCACTGGCATTTACTGCAAATAAAATGGTAGTGCTGTTTTTTATTACTTCAAGCAATATCTTCATATGAATTTTTTTGTCAATTACCAACTAATAAATGAGTTTTTAATGGCAGCTGAAAATCTCTTTCATCCATATTGAAAATGCGCGTCAATTCATTTAAATATTGAGCGTTTTCTCCAGTATCAGAATTTCAACAAGTCAATCTCATATGTTTTTTCAGTTACTCCTGCTCATCTTGCAGGAGGGTTGTTAATAAATTGTGTTTTTATATTGTTGGAATTCAAATATATTTAAGTAGTATCTAATAGCTGTACTACAGGCATGGCAAATCCCATTATTATGCATGTAAGTAACCATTCAACTAACTTGTTTTCAATTTGTTTACTTAGTACTTTTTCATACCCGCAGTGTTGTATGTTTAAAAAACTTCTTCCAGATTAATTATCACGAAGCGTCTGATATGGAATTTTAAACGTCTTGCTTGCTTTGTAGACAAAGAAACCTTTTTTAACTGCATATGTAGCATCACTTAGTTGACTATCTGTATACTGAAGTCTTCGTTTCAAGTTACGTTTTGGTCTTAAATTTTTATCTTGCCATCATTAAAGAATCTGAGTAAAACAATATTTATTTTTATTGTAAAAATTATTATTCCTTAAACATACGATTTGAATGGAATAATATATTCCATTCATATCGTATGTTTAAGGAATAAGGAAAAAGTTTAAGGAAAAGGACAAAGTAGTCAAATTTGCTCTCTTTTTTGTCAACTTTTGGCAAATAAATAATCATTTAGACACATGAAAGTTTATTTAAAATATACATTTACTAAAACTGATTTCTTCAAATAATTTCTATGCTTCCAAAATCAGAAAAAAAGTTGTATAATGTTATTTTAACCATGAATTTACTTGCATAATCCAAATTAATTTAGTGTGAAATTTGAGCTAACATGTTCAATTTGTTGTTGGTCAGATTTAATACTTTAAAAATAATACATGTTTCAAGAAATTACCAAAACAACTTTTGCAATTTTCATGCAATGTAAGTTAACAAAAACATGATAAAGTTTTGTTTTTTCTAATATTTAGCTAAAAAACTTGAATTTTTTTAATAATATATGTAAAAGAATATTAAATGTTACGTTTTTGCTTTAAAGTTTTGAATAATGGTGCTTATTTAAAGCAAATTTTAATTTTTAATTTGTGTAGCTTAATTCAAAACTACATGCATTTACTAAAGTTCTTGCTTTTTTTCGTAAAATTTTTGTTACATAGAATATGAACAATTTTGTTTTTACGTTATTCGTATTTGTTAACATTTTTGTTTTAGTAAACAAATTGTTTGTAAATGCAATTAAGGGGGTCGTCCATAAAGTATATCACCCTATGGTTGTTAAATTTTAACCCCTGTCCTCCTGTCACAAATGATCACATTGACCTGCACCCACTCTTCCTCCTAAACTTTGATTGCATTTTTTATGTAAAAAATATTTTTAAAGATGTAAATACTTGGCTGCAATATAGAAATTCTACATAATAAAATAAGGTAACAACCATAAACATTAGAGGCATAAGTAAAGTTTGCGACAAATTAAAAGATTTTCATATTAAATGACTTAATAAGTATTAATAAAGTTGTCATACATAAGCAATTTTTCAAAGTTTCTCTGGATCATGTGGAAAAAACTGTTTTCGATTTAATAACTTTCATAAATGTTTTAAAATGCGCTCATGAAGAGTACCACTATTTTTTAAAGTTGCCTTTGTTAATTACTTTTGACAAATGAGTTCAATACTTTTGAAATTCTCTCTGTTATGAAACTCTTAATAATGGATATAAAAATTGCACAATAATAATCACTCGGTAACATAAGTGATGTAACATAAATCTTAATAATGGATATAAAAAATCCACAATATTAATAGCTCGGTAATGAAGGTAATGTAACGTAAGTTGAATATATTGTATAAAAAAAACAAGTTTATTTTCCTTAGTCGGTCACCTCTGATAAATTTTTAAATATTTTTTTAATTAGTATAGAACTCTCAAAATCTTGTAAAAATTTCCAATACAATTCTCTTTACTGGTTCGCAGAAATCAAACCTAAAAGTTGAAGCAATATTTTTAGCTTGTTGTCTGCATAACGTAAGTTAAGTCAAATTTTCAGCCTCTCGCCCTCTTTTGACTAGACTCAAAACTTTTTAGCTTATTTTATTCTTCAGACTAACAGCTTTTATACAAAAAAAGCTAAAGGTATAATTTACATTTTTAAATATTATTTAAAGTTGTTGCGCATGTAATGTAAGTTAAAAATAAAGTTGTTCATTATATATATATATATATATATATATATATATATATGTATATATATATATATATATATATATATATATATATATATATATATATAGTTCTATAGTTTGTTGGCTTTAGGAAGGGCGGTAGGAAAAGAGTGATTCTTACGCCCACACATACGTCTGTTTTATTTTCTTTTGACTTTCGTCCAACATTTCCGTGTTGGACGAAAGTAAAAACCATTAATTTAATTACAAATTAATCGTTTTTTAAAAAAACCACAAAAACGCAAATTTAATTGACCAGAATGTTTTTAAAAACATTCTGAATGTTTTTATAACATTTTGAATGTTTTTAACAATATAAACAATGTTTTTATTTTTATTTTTTTTAATAAAATGTTTTTATTTTTATTTTTTTTAATAAAATGTTTTTATTTTTATTTTTTTTACTGTAAATCATGCGCGGAGTGTTGCTACATCGACTATCTTATAGCCTGACTCGCAAGGGAGTGCTGCTACATCGACTGACAAATAGCCTGACTCGCAAGGGAGTGCTGCTACATCGACTGACAAATAGCCTGACTCGCAAGGGAGTGCTGCTACATCGACTGACAAATAGCCTGACCCGCAAGGGAGTGCTGCTACATCGACTGAGGGTTTGGTTGGGGCAGGCAGTCTATCATTATTAAAAAAAAAAAATTCCGGTCTTGCATTTTAATTTTTACTTTTTGTCAACAAAATATCGAAAAAACTTTCGGACAACATCTAAGGGTTCTATATATATATATATATATATATATATATATATATATATATATATATATATATATATATATATATATATATATATATATATATACATATGTATATATATATATATATATATATATACATATGTATATATATATATATATATGTATATACACATATATATATATAGTATATATATGCATACATATTATTTTTTTTTTGTGGCACAGACTGCGTAAATTAAATCAAAAAACGATTGTCCTACAGGTTAATAAAGAACTATAGGTAAACCTAGATAAAAATTACAAACTTTCCAACAAACACAAAGTAATTTTATTTGCAATAATCAATTATGTAAAGATTTCCGCAAACTTAGGAGTATCATGGGGCAAAAAGAGTTGCTATCCAGTTTTGGGAAACAATTTAGTTATTTTTTTATCCAAAATGTCACCTGCCAATGAGAGAAGCCTTACTTTAAATGTTACTTAAATTTTAAATAGTTAAAAAACTTACATAAATGTATATATTTTGTTCTGGCCGGATTTTTATTGACAATTCCGACAAATCCAGTCCCGGCTGAAATTTAAAATTTCCACTGTAGTGGAAATTCAAAATTTAGATCCCTAATTTTAAATTCAAAATTAAATCCCAAATCTTATAGGATTGTCCATAAACTGTGAACACATAATTTCTATAATAAACATAAGAAAAATGGCTTTAAGTTTTTCCTCGCAGAGCCTTAAATTAAATAAAAAGTTAAACTTGGCCTATTAAGTTTAATGAAAATCACCATGTAAACGAGCTTAAGATCTTCTACATCTGTTTTTTAAATAAATTTAGAGTTGCGTAATATATAGACAATTCCTAATATTAAAAAAAATCAGTTACAGTCTTGTCAAACCAACATGTGAAAATGTCAATTAACGATAAGTTTTTTTTTAAGATCTTAGTCAGCAAAAGAGTTTTTCTAAATCTTAATCTGCAAAATGCAGATACTTCATTTTTTATTAAATCTAAAAAAATAATGCTTGATTTTTGATACTAGCATCTTCAGCATAAACTACAAACCATTAATTATATATAAATACAAACAAACAATAACTTCACTTTTTAATGGCTATTTTAAAGTTTGCTTTAATTGGGTTTCTTTAATGTTCCTTAAGTAAAAAAAATATGGTGTCCAGAATTGCATTTTTAGATGTTGACCATCATCTAAATTCAAACTCTATATTCATACTCTAAATTCATATTCTATTCTTAGGTCTGTATTTATTAAACTAAACTTCAATTGAACTTTTCTTTCAAACCTTTTGGGTTCTACTTTTAAAGTTTTTACTTGATTTCATTTTATATTGCATGGACATTTGTTTTTATGAAGCCAAATTGCACATTGCTTCCATTTTTCTTCAAATACATTTTTTTGATTTTGTTTTTGTTGCTATTTTAATTTTTGTTTTGTCAATGTATTTTTGATAACACTTGGATTCTATAAGGTATACTCCGAGATAGCTATTTGATGGTAGTTATATGAAGTTTGAAAAGATTTAAAATTTGCACTAGATTTAAAGAACGGCTTAAAACATACTAATCAAAAGATTTTTAGAAGTTTTGGTGATAATATTGATATCCACGGTAGTGAAATAGTTAGCATGGTTGATTCATTGTTAAATAAGACTATTTCATTATTTGAGTGTCATTTTTTTAAAACAATGTTTGCAAGGTTTTGTAATTATTTTCTTTTCGTATCCAATTTCAACAAACAAATCTATTAGGAAATTGATTTCTTTATCGATAATTTTTTCAGAGCACATTGATAAAGCTCTATGAATAAATTTCTTCTAAAACTTTTGGACCGTGGTTTGAATTGGCTTAGCCTAAATGTTTAACCACTTTTGACTATATATAATAGTGAAATCGATTTTTTTTAACCATTTAAAGAGTTTTTTAATCATTTAAATTTATTTTTAAACATTTTACTCGATGAAAAATTTTCACAGACTTCTATAAGTTTTCCTTTATAACAACATGTATACATCTGAAGTAATTAAAAACTTTCTTGCCTTTTTTTTTCTTATTTTTATTCTTTTAATTTTGGAAAAATACTGGTAGTTTTTATGCTAAGAAACACTATTAATTTATCCTATACTTATACTTGTTAAACCACTTTTTATAATGCTATGTTATTTGTAGTAATATTATGTTATATTTTTACGTTGTATTATATTATGTCATGTAGTTGTTGCATAACAATGTGTAGGTTTATTGAAGTAGTAATATATATATATATATATATATATATACAAATATATATATTTGTATGTCTATGTATATATGTAAACTTTTTGGTACAAGATATCATAGGTTTACATACTGTTGGGAGAAAAACTTATATGTTATATGTTACCTTCCTTCCTAATAACTTAAATGATATTTTCCTTTTTTAAGGTTTACAAAAAAATTAGTATAAAGTCCTATTAGATTAGTTATTATTTAATTTCTTTCTCTCTTAGTGACAATAACTGCTATACATATTCTTGACATATTCTATTTAACGACTTATCAAATTTGTCGTAGTCAATTTTATGCCACTAGCTAATAAGTTTTTTCCGGATCTTATACATCATAGGCAAATCCGATGGAAGGGAGATCTTGTGATTGGGGAGGCTAAATCATTTTATTTCATATTTGATTGTACTTAAACTCAGTTAAATAACTTATATAATGTTTTGAAAATTAGATTTAAAATAGTTTTAAATTAATAAAATAAATATTTAAGCTTCAAGCTTTTGTATTTATGTACTTATGTATGTATGTATGTATGTATTTATGTATGTATGTATGTATGTATGTATGTATGTATGTATGTATGTATGTATGTATGTATGTATGTATGTATGTATGTATGTATGTATGTATGTATGTATGTATGTATGTATGTATGTATGTATGTATGTATGTATGTATGTATGTATGTATGTATGTATGTATGTATGTATGTATGTATGTATGTATGTATGTATGTATGTATGTATGTATGTATGTATGTATGTATGTATGTATGTATGTATGTATGTATGTATGTATGTATGTATGTATGTATGTATGTATGTATGTATGTATGTATGTATGTATGTATGTATGTATGTATGTATGTATGTATGTATGTATGTATGTATGTATGTATGTATGTATGTATGTATGTATGTATGTATGTATGTATGTATGTATGTATGTATGTATGTATGTATGTATGTATGTATGTATGTATGTTTGTATGTATGTGTGTGTATTTATGAATTACTTTCAAAGATTTAAATTTTTGGTGTGATTTGGAATTCAACATAATAATAATTCAAGATTAAAATCGACATTGTACATTTTTAAAGTCTAATAAAAGTCGATTTATTCGTGTTTTGGAAATAGTTTATTTTTTTGAAAAAAATTGTAATAAAAATAATAAAGTAATTCATATTCGCTTTCTATTTTTTAATGGAACAAAACAATATGAAAGAATGACTATTTGATTATTCAAAGTTGACTATTTATAGTTGATTTAGTTGAAGTTGATAACAACACTAACACTAGGAAGATGTCCATAAGATCAAACCAAGGTTTTTTAATAAGCCTTAAAATTACTTTATAATATCTTCTAGTTGTTAAAATTACAATATTGAAAATTATGAGAGATTGTTCTAATAATTGCACAACATTAAATTTTTCATTTCATTCATAAAACTTGCTTTCGCATAAATATTTATAACAATTGGACAGAGGGGTGCCCCTAAGACAAATTTTCTCAAAGTATCTCTGAGGGCGCAGTTTTTATATAAGCTTTTTCAAAAGGTCTGTTCTTAAAGCTTGTTTATTTCTGTGAGCAATAGCTAAACTTGCAATTATTTAGTAAAAAATTGTAGCAATAAATGATTTCTTTTTTTAACTTTTTTTTAACTTCTCAATTTTTTTGTAACTTTTCTTTTAAATCTTTCTACTTTTTCTCCTGAATCTTTTTTCTAACTTTTAAAATAAGTTTAAAAAACTCTAATTTGAGGCTATACAAGGAATATGCAACTACTATCTCGATACTTTGTACATTTTTTCATTGAGAGCATACAAGTTTAAAAATCATTCTTGTAAAAGTTGGCTTAAAAACTTTCATTACTTGAAGAGGAATTAAATTTGAAAAGATTCTTTTTAAATTTGATTTTTGATTTCGGAGACGTTATAAACTCCTATATATGTATTTAAACAATGAACGCAGTTATTAAGTTATAATTTGAAGTAAATGATCAAGATCATTTATGTAATACTTGAAAAATCACTTTAAGTGTACAAAACTCCTCACTATATCACATCTCTGGAATCACCTGTAATAAAAACACAAGACACTTTGTGCACATGCAGAGAAGAACAAAAAAAAACCGTAAATTTTTAACCAGATGTTTTGTAAAGCAAATGTTTATAAAAGTTAATACAAAGCCTCATGATAAATTTTTTAAGTATGCTATTTTGATTGAATCTACGAAATAAACTTGTATTGAAATTTATTGTTGCAGATGGATGCTCTTTTTAAACTACGGCTGTGAAAGGTTTTATAAAATTGTGTTCAAATCTTACTAATAAAAATTCTAAACCTCGTCATCTATTTACGCTTTCACGTAAGGTAACTGAAAATGTTAAGAAGTAAATTTAAATCAGTACTACTTGTGGAAATTTCATAATGTAAATATTCCATCACCTTAGATCATTGGAAAGTTTTGATGGTTCATTATATAATTCTAACAAAATGGAGGCTAAAAACTTGCTGCTTATCTGTGGTAACCTTTAAGATATTGATGCCTTGAAAAAACTAAAGATGATATTATTTATTAACTACAAAGTTGCAATGCATGCCACTGCTTATTTTTTAGGAATTACACAGTAACCATGTGCTGCACATGTTCTCTAATACGCATTAAGAGTGTGTTGATTGTTAAAAAAACATTAGTTTGAACAAGGAATTCAAGTAACCTGTACGCTACTTGTTATTTTAACGAAGTTTGTTTGCATACTTAAACTTCTGATTTGGTCAATAAAAAATGTAATGCAATACCAATTGCTTTTATGTGTTTAATGTACTGCAATATCAATTGCTCTTATAATTTATCCATTAGCAAACGCCTCTTAAAACTGTGATGTCTCACAAAATGAACTTCCATTTAAACTGATCTTGCTATCAACTTTTTCATTGGGATGTTAAACATTTTTTATACACCATGACCTCAAACACTTATAAATAAAGCTTTTAATTTATTTCCACAAAATGTCGTTTGTTTGCAGTTCAAATAATTTTTTAAGAAAATGTGAAAAGCGTCAAAATGTTTGTTAATTGTTTGGCTTTTATTAAGTTCAAAAAAGTTTTTATGAATTTATGTAAAGATATATATTTTTTATTTATTAAATTCATATATATATATATATATATATATATATATATATATATATATATATATATATATATATATATATATATATATATATATATATATATATATATATATATATATATATAAATATGCATGTATGTATGTATGTTTATATAAATTTGCATCTACATCTATATTGATAATTGTATTCTGAAATTATTTTTATAATTTAAAAGTTTACTTTATATTTTCATTTTATATTTAAGATAATTCAAGTTTTTAAATGTTTATCCTTTTAATGACTTTTATTTGATAAATTTTTATCATCTTTCAACAACTTTTTCCTTAATTGTTGGTTCTTACTTCCTTGCATTTCTCAATAAAGCTCTCAATATTTTAATGCAGCTATTAGTAAATGACATGTTTTGATTTCTAGACCAAGTCAAGTATAATTGGCTATTTTAGTTTTATCTAAATTTTTTTTTATTTTGATAAAATTTTCATATTTTAGATATAGAATAATTCTTTTCCAAAATAATAATAAAAATAAAAACATTAAAAAATTTCTTTAAAAAAGAGCAATTGCATTTATATAGATTCTGCTGATCCATCAGAACTGGATGATTTTTCTGAAGAAATGACTCTGATGAAAGAAATTGGGTACCATAAGAATATTGTAAGTTTGATTGGGTGTTCAACAATTAAGAAACCCTTGTGTTTAATTGTTGAGTATATGGAGCATGGAGATTTATTAAACTTCTTGAGAAAGAGGCGAACCAAAGTAAGTTTATTAATATATTCAAGTTAGTAGTTAATACTTGCGTTACAATGACTCATAAAAATGGGACATTGATTGAGAGTTGTTTAAAAATTAAAAGAAAAAAAAACACTACACAAATATCTTTCACAACAAGACTGCAAACACCCGCTATAAAATTAAAAGATACTAGGAAACAATGTTTTTAAAGATTAAGGCACTAGACGACATGAAAAGTTGTATGTTGTATAAGATGACAAAAAGTTGTATTAATTACAAAAGTTTTACATATAGTGACGGATAAGAAATTTGTTGAGCGACAGGTCAGATATGAAAGATTATTAAAAACGACTTGAATTAGAAGACTTAGTGAGAGTATTTACTATAATAGATATATCAACAATGTTGCTATAACTTTTTCTATAAACGAGTAAGTTTAGTAAAGTTTGCATCTTTTACATACATGACCAAAAATTTTTGCCCACCAAAATATTTTTATTTAAAGAAATTCTTTTAATATGAAAACTCCAATAGCAAAATATGCCCCAACTTTATTTGAGAGAGAACACCTTTCCATTAAACACTGGTCTATGGAACCTTTGAAAGAGCAAGAACTTGTTAATATTAAAAACCTGCTCTGAAATAAGGTTATTTCGTGCATTTAGTTTAAGCCTAGTTTGAATAACTTTATTAATTCTGAAGTATTCATCACATTATTGGTTGAGCCGAAAACTTTATCGAACCCAAAACTTTCACCAAAACCAAATACATCCTCAAAGCCACCAATTCCACAGGATACTTCGGCTATAAACAGAACTTTTTTAAAAAAGTAAGCATTTCAGACCAGATTTAGAATTTACTAAAGAAGAAGCAAAAAAATAAGTTAAAAGAACTGGATTTAATTGAGGAAAAGCGACATAAAGAGCCACCAACCTTCGATAAAAATAAACTGTCTGACCTGCTCAAAACTTTGAAGGCAACACTTACATAAGTTCATAATCTTCAAAAAGATGCACCAAAAATGTAAGTGTCATGATACCAAGCATTACAGAAAAAATATAAAGCGATATTAAGAACCATAAAAAAAGCTGTCATGGAAAAGACAACCATCAAAGTTGAAGATGTTGATTTTGGTAACCAAGTGAAGAAAAATGTAAAAAACTCTAACAGGTCTAAGTTTTGTAGTTAATTTGATTTCAAGCTCTTTAACTTAAAAGGTCTATTTCACTTCTCAAGCTTTAGGGACCTGCTTGATTATCAAATGTTTTTCTGAGACCAAAGCCAGGTATTTTTTTCAACTGATACTACAGCAACTCCAAATCACTTGTTAAAAACATTGCTTTACAATATCAAACTGTATATAATCCAGACTTATCTCAAGTTGTTGCTTATAGAAGCATTAGTTGTTTTGGCGAGTCTTTAGGCTTAGAGTATGACATTGTCAATTACAACAATACGCAATTCTGACGGCATGGCTTTTTATGGTAAATATTGCATGTGAAAGTCTGTAAGTTCTAATATATTTGAAAGTCGTAAGTTCTAATATATTTGTAAGTTAGAAAGTTGAAAGTCTAGTATATAAAATATTGCCCTAAAGCAACCAGTTTAGCCCAACAACCCGAAAAGTCTAACCCTGTAATAAATATAAAAAGAGTTGACGTTATGATTAATGGACAGCCTAACCGACTTTATTAGAATGGTATGCAACTTTATCACTTTGTGGAAGCATTATACTGTTGCTGCGCATGTTCTTCTCGTAACTCGACTTAAGACACAAACTCGACGTAAGAGACAAACATGATAAATACTGAAAACGCTTGCAAGCTTTTAAGCCTCACTGATTTTTCTTTGGAGCTCAGCTAGTTTTAGCTCACAATTTCAGAGCTGCAAGTGATCACCAGCTTTCAGGATCCAGTAAAAAATTTTTAAACACGGGCAATGGTATTAGTATTAACTATTAGTTGGTAGTACATATTTTTGTGTTTTCTTTTACGGGCGCCATAGCGCAGTTTAATAACGGACGCTTCCGCAACGTTGTTCACGTAACTAAGCAAAAACAATGTCGAAATGAATTTAATTTAATTTAAAAACTTTATTTTTTGTTGATGGTTATAATAGTTTTAACAAGAATAAACTAATTAAAATCAACAAATTTATCAAATATAGAAAATACACACTCACATGAAAATCGTTAAAAATAACATTAAAAATATTCAAATTCAAATTCAAATTACAACCGTTTCATTACAGAAAAATGAGTAAATATTGTATTATAATGTCAGGATAAATAAAAATAGTAATTAAAAACGACAGATTTTACAATAACAATTTTTTGCATACCAATTTTTAATATGTTTTTTGAACACCTCAGAACTTTTAGAGGACATGGTCTTGTTATCTAGAGTGTTCCATAACGAAATGGCTCTAAATATAGTACAACGTATATCCTTATATTTGGAGCCATTTAAAGGTAGAATCATTTTTTTGCTACAACAAAGTTTAAAAGGAAGGTTTTTTGTATTGAATAAATCCTTCATAAATTGTGGGTTTAGACAATTAATTGATTTAAAAACTTCTATCATAAGAAAGCGCTAATTTCTTAAGTGGATCCTTGGACTATTATCAAAACTTAACAATTCATCAAGAGATAAGTCAAACCTTTTATGGACAATACAAAGAGCTTTTTTATGAATTTCATTTATAAGGTTGTCATAGTATTTAGAACAAAACATCCATATTAGGGGACAATAAGAAAAATTTTAAATTATGAAGGCGTTAAACAACAATGTAGCTTTATTACGGGATAAAAAACTTCTTATGCGTGAAAGAGCAAAACATTTACCATTAGCTTTACTGCATAAGTATTTAATGTAGTTCTCCAAAATTTAGATTCTTATCAATTGTAACACCAAGTAGTTTCACCCTATCAGAGGCAAAAACAGTTATATTATCTATTTTTAGGTATTGATTTTTTGTGTTTTTTAAACCAACTAAAAGTAATTGGAATTTATCAGGGTTAGCAACCATCGAGTTAAACTTAAACCAGGCAATGGTATTAGTTGCTTCTTTTTGCAATCGAAAAATAACCTTTTCTAAGCTGTAACCACAGGCATACAGCGTATTATCATCTGCAAAGTTGCACAATTCAGTATCTTTAATAAAGAAGAATATATCATTTATAAAGATATTAAAGAGGATGGGGCCAAAAATGGAACCTTGAGGCACTCCCGACAAAATATCAACCCAATTAGACACAGAAGGTCCTATCCTTACCCTTTGTTTACGACCACTAATATATGATATAAGAAATTTTAGACTTTCTTTAGAGAAACCATACGCCTCTAATTTAACAATAAGTAGGTCATGCGGAATGAAATCATACGCTTTAGATAGATCCATTAATAATGTTCCAACAATACCTCCATTGTTAATGCATTCATGCCACTTATTAAGTAAAAAAATAAGTGTATGCTGAGTACTATAACCTCTATGAAAAGCACACAAAAGTTTAACAAATTTTGGCTGCATAAATAACAAAATCTGTTCATAAACGATCATTTCAAAAACTTTGGAGAAAGCGGGTAGGATACTTATAGGGCGATAGTTAGCCTTATCTGTTGGGTCATTTTTTTTAAGACACGGTAAAACATCCTCCATTTTTAGAAATGATGGGAATGTTCCATCTAAGATGCTATTATTGATACAATCTGTAAGACTATCCCTAAAGTATATTAAGTAAGATTTAAAAAAAAAAGTTGGTATTTCACCACTTGTTTTTTTTTTTCATTCATAGACCCTATAATTTTTGTAACATCATCAGGTGTAACACATTGAAACTTGAAATTATGTGCATTCATTTTGAATTTATTTTTAATGTTTCTTTTACTAGGATGGTCAACATACTTTTTTATAGCTGACTCAAGTGGGTCTGAAGTGCAAGGAGAAAAAGACCAATTAATATGGTTGGCCATACTTGATGGCAATGCAACATTTATGAAATATTTATTTAAAATATTAGTCAACAAAGAACTGTCTGAGATAATGTTGCCATTTTCAGTCAAAGTGATATGCTCGTTAGAATTTGTAGAGTTGTCCGAAAAGAAAGACTTAGTTAGCTTCCAGAGAGATGTATTTAAAGTTGAAAGTGTATTGATTTGCTCAAAGTAATTCTTCTCATTTTTTCGGTTAAGCTTAACCACCAAATTCCTTTGTTTTTTGTACATTAGAGCTGAAAAATCTGATTTATCAACTAAAAATTTTTTATATAATGAAGAGCGGAGCATAATTGCTTTTTGTAAGTCTGTAGTTATAAAAGGTTTATTGTTACCTCTTAGGATTTTTGATATACGAGGGGCATGAATATATATTTTTTTTAATTTATTTTATTTTATTTTTTTTATTTTATTTTGCCGTTTAACAAATTTGACAGTTTCCATAAATTTACAATTAAGTTAATTTTCCACAAAAGTGGTCCGCGATTCTGAATTGAATGAGAAACTTCTTTAGAATAAGATTTTGGTATAACAAAGTTGTTAGCGGAAAATCTTGTAGCATATTTATGGTGTATTACTTTAAAATAAGTTTCAAATATTTTGGGGGACAGTCCATATTTTTTTTTATGCATGAACAGTAGAACAAAATGGATATTAAGTTTGAAAATATTCAGGGCACCAATTACACGTAAAAGAGGTTCACAAGGAACCGCTCTACCAGATCCAAATATGATTCTAACAGCATGTTTTTGCTTGCTATAAAGTTTTTTTAGCTTAGTGTAATTAGTACTTGCCCACATGATGTTGCCGTAAGTTAAGTAACTATGTACAAAGGAAAAATATAAACTTTTTAAGGACTTAAAATTTAAAATTGGCTTAACTCTATAGATCATGCCAATGCTTTTTGAAATTTTTTTTTCTATAGAATTTATATGCACTTTCCAAGATAGCTTTTCATCAAATTCTATTATGAGCCATTTCCGCACTCTTAATTTAATTTCAAAAGTGATAATTTGAATGTCTCTAGGGAAATCCTTTTCAGCTAATCTTTTAGAAATGATATTTTCATTTATGTATACAAGAAAAGATCCACTATGTTGAGAGATATCAAGCCGATAAGGCGTTTTATAACCCGGATGTAAAAATTGATTTATTGGAAAGGAGTCATCTAACTTGGTTTCACCTAATATAAGTATATCAACATTTTTATTTATATAGGTAACAATATCTGAAAATTTATTACGAATTGAATTAGTATTTAAAAATGCTAAACTGATATTTTTGGGATACTTGGCCCTTAGATTATCCAAATCAGAATTTAGACTAATTTCTTCAATAGTACTTGGTAAGGTAAATTGGTGATAAGAATCTATAGGGGAATGTCTATCAAATAGACTTTAGATATGCAATAAAGTTCATGGCAAGTCTACCTGATCCTCGTGTGTTTAGGAGAAGACCACGTAGCCCAAGGTGTTCATTTGACAAATTAGAGTTATCAATAATATTAAAATTAGTTAGTTTTAATTTTTCGGCTAAGTGTAGCGACGTTAATTGAGCTTTAGCATTATCGAAACGACGAATTGGTGTAGATAAAATTATTGAACATGAATGAAAAATAATTTGAAGTTGAAAAACTTTTGCTTGTGTAGTTAAGAGACGTAAACCTTAGGCAAAAAATATATACGGGTGTAAAAAATTTTTACACCTATGTTCTGAGTGGAATTATTGTTCGTTCTTTAATTTCAGTATCTATACTGTTCCAGAATTTTTTTTAGAGCTTCAAATAGGGTTTCTCTGGCTGGAACTGTCTTACTCATTGCTTTTTACTTCCAGAATCATTTTGAATTAAACAATAATTTTGTCATTTTTTCTTTCATTACTTTTAATTTGCTATTTCAGCTGCCTGTCAGCCAGAGGCAATTTTACAGAAGGGTTTGTGTGTTTCCTGTGTACGTGTGGGTGGGTGTGTGTATGTGTGTGTGTTTGTGGGGGGGGGGGGGGTGTTTACCCCTCCACAAAGAAGGTGGTTTATAAGTTATAGTCGGTTTTTTACAAATTTAGTTGATTAGTTGGGTATTTGACACAATTTAGACAGGTAAATTTTAGTTTTAAGGACATTTTTTTTATTTCTTTATTTTTTTTACAAGAAGCCAGTTGGTGCTTTTTAAGGATTCACCCCTCATTTTGTTTGTAGAACTATCTCTGCTTTTGGCTGCCTGTTTTGTAAGATGGAGACGAACTTTTTCGAGACCATGTTGTGTAGTTGCGTTGTCAACGGGTGCAGTCAATTCAGGTTAATATAGACATTATTAAAATGAGTATTTAAAACAACACAGGATAATGGATAAAACTTTGTCGTATCTTAGAAATTACTGGAAACAATATTATAATTATTGTTAGAAATAAATGATTTAAAAAACTTCAAACTCCCCTGATACAATATGAAACGAGCTTGTGGTTAAGACTAGGATAGTACATGTCAGACATAAATTGAAAGGCTTTCAGATGACATTCTTATTATATATATATATATATATATATATATATATATATATATATATATATATATATATATATATATATATATATATATATATATATATATATATATATATATAGTCCAAGAAGTCTTTAAAGTCTTACCAAAGAGCACGGTAAAAGAGTATTTTTGCCATGAATTGAACCATTGATCTTTTAATTTAAAAGCATGCTCTCTAAACATTGCAGCAAGACTAGTTTGTGAAATGTATTGAAATTGTTATTACTTATCAACATACATCTAAATGTAATACTTATTATATATAATCTAGATTGCAACTGTTTTAAAGAATTTTAATTTTGAAAGTTATTAGCCTCCATATCTTTTATATTCTGTTTTAAAAATCAAAAATCAAAATCATGCTCTGTCAAACCATTCAGAGGTATTCCATGAGAAAGTGGGACAGGCATGTAACCCACCATCTCAGATTTTCTTCATACTTTGTAAAAATGGTCACCTATATAACATAGACTACCTTGCAAAATTTTAGCACTGGTATCGAATAGGTTTTGGAGATATTGTTATTTTAAAATCAGCAGTTTATAGCAATTTTTTATGTTTGGCGGCGATTTTGATTTTACTATAGTTTTTGTTTTACAAGTTACTGTTCAACTAAGCATGTAATTAAGCTGAAAATTAGCACCAGTATAGTTTTTAGGACGAGGAATCAGAATATGACATTTGTTTTTAATGAAAATATTAAGAACTATATCAAAATTGGGATTGTACTTCACCTACAGATTTTTTTGAAATTTTAACAAAGATGGAAAGGAGGTCTGGTAAACATGGTAGCATTAATTTTTTGTAAATTATTTTTTGTTTTTATAAAAAAAGATGTTTTAATGAGTGTTTTAATGCAAAATTTAGAGGTGGGTTTTTTGAAATTTTTTGTAAAAACATACGAGTAATATGTGAAAAAATGAGTTTTATAGGTCTGTGTTCATAATTTTTTAAAAATTGACATTGACAATTTTCATTAGTCATCAAATATTATACAAAAGAAAACTTTTAACCTATTATTTAAAGAAACTTTAATGCAAATAAATATTTCTTTTTAAAATAAATTTTTGCTTTTTAATTAATGTCACATAATGTCGTCTTTCACTAAAACAGAAGAAGCACTCAATATTAAAACGCTAAGACTTAGTATTAGTCTGATATTTTACCAGCTGTTGTTTGTTCTCTGTAGCTAATCATTAAATTAAAAAAAAATTGTAAAATAAAAGTAAAAAATGAATAAAATATATCATAATAATAAATAAATATTATATAAATATTATATAAATAATAAATAAATATTAAATAAAAATAATAAATGTTATGTAAATAATAAATAAATATTATCATATTTAAAAATACTAATCATAAAAGTTTTTTCCATTTTTAATAAATGCACATGTCTGTGTATTTTGTGTTTATTTATAGCTAAATAAAAAATTGAAAAAGATAAAATGAACAAGATTTTGTGTACAGTTGGTATTTTATCAAATGACCGATGTCATAAAATGGTGCACATGAAATCAATTGGATTGAAAGATTTATCAAGCTATTCAGAGAAAAATAGAAATTTGTTATTAGGGAGATCTGGGCTATCATTATTAAACGTTAATGTTAAAATCTGTTTACACCATGAGCAAATTTTACTTAACCAGTTTGTTAATTCCCAAAAAATTGCATCGACCCATTTAAAAGGCATAAAACTAATGTAAAAGGTAAATTTATATGTTTTTAATTTATTGTGCTATCTTTTTGCAAAAATACATCTAGTACACTTTTTTTAGTTTATTTCTAACATTATTATATTATCTAAACTATTATTTCCTAATTTTGGCAAATTTTATTTATTTATAATATATTTATAGGTGGTTTGCAAGAAATTGATATTCAACTGGCAAAAGGTATGTGTTCAATTGGTATTGAAACAACACCTGGTTTTAAAATGTGTCCTTCATGTCAAAAAGAAGTGGTAAAAAAATAGATGATTAGTCTACTTTACAGGACCACAATGGTGAAGATAATTTTCTGAAACAAACATTTTTTGATAAAGACATAGAAATCGCACAAGAAAAAGAACTTATAAAAACCAGTTTTGATAAATTATATGTATCACCAGTAAAATTTCATGGGGTTCCACAACATGCTAAAATTTCTCTAGGGAAAAGAAAATTAATGCAAGCTACTGATGTTATGTCAAAAAAGCTATCAGTTATCCTCAATGTTAACGCAACAGACCTGAAAAATGATGTTACTGAGGAGCCCAATGTTGAACATCAAAAGAAGGCTGAAGATCCAGATAAATTGATACTTTCAATGCAAGAAAAATTGAAAACAGCAAAAACAGAAGAGAAAAGGTTCAGATTTTAACATTGGTTCCAGATTCATGGTCTTTTAGGAAAACAGCCGAAGCATTTAATATATCAAAGTCAACCATAACTAAAGCAAGAAAACTTAAATTTGAAAAAGGAATATTAAAACTTCCGGAAAAAACTAACATTGTTAGAATTGAATTAGATATCCTTGATAAGGTGGAAAGCTTCTAATGTAATGATTAGTCGGCAGTTGACAGGTGTAAAAGATTTTGTAAGTGTATCCAAAAATAAACATGTATCAAAGCGATTACTTCTTTGCAGGTTAAAGGAATTATTTATCGAATTCAAACTAGAGCATCCTCAATCCAAAATGGGATTTTCTAAATTTGCTCAGTTAAAGCCAAAATGGTGTATTTATGCTGGTCATAAAGGAACCCATGCTGTTTGTATATGTGTAATACACCAAAACCTAAAGCTTATGCGCAGTTAAACTGGAGAAGAATTACCAAGAACTTATTTAGAAGATTGTTTGTAGCAGAGAGTCAAGGGAATGATTGGTCCATAGATGTAATCGTTGCCCTGGAATTCAAAATATTATAAATTATATAACTGCAAATCTATCGCAAAATGAAGGATCATTTGAAGATGATGACAAAGTTGATGAAGATAAAATAATTGAATACAAACAGTGGAGTACAACAGATAGAGAAGAGCTTTTAAGTTACACATCTACAGTAAGCGAATTCATTGAAAGTCTTAGTGAAAAACTTGATAGCATAACATCTCACTCTTATATTGCTAAAGCACAAAGTAAATATTTAAACACATTAAAGTCATCTATAACCATAAATAAAATTATTATTTTGGTTGATTTTGCAGAAAACTTTAAATTTGTCATACAAGACGATATCCAGAGTTACCACTGGAACCTATATCCTGTAGTTATTTATAACAAAAACAATGAGGGTGCTACTAAAAGTCAACCAACGTCTTTATGTTTTAAATCTGATGACTTAACAAATGATGTTGGATTTAATTATTGTATAGTAAAAAGAACTGTCCAATTTGTACAAGAAATGTTTCCCAATACCAATAAAATCCACTATTTCTCTGATGGTTGTGCTGGCCAGTACAAAAATTGCAAACATTTTTTAAATTTATGCCATCATGTTGGATGCAATGTGAATGAAATTTCTTTGCAACATCACATAGAAAGTTGCCATGTGATGGCAGCGGTGAAACAGTTAAAAGTCTTGTTTCGAGTGTTAGTCTTCAATGTCCAATTAACTTATAAATTCAGAATGCTGAAGAAATGTTCAATTTTTCAAAAGATAACATATTTGGCATCCATTTCTTTTTTTTAAAAGGCGAAGATATTTTATCAGTCCGTAAATCATTGACTCTCCGATTGAATGATGCAAAGACTTTACCTGGTACAAGAAATTTCCACCAATTTATTCCGCAGGATGCAACAAGCATAAATGTCAAAAGAGTCTCTTAGCAGGAGGAATTTAATCTAACATTCAACCTTACTGGCTCAAATCAATATCTTCAAGAAATCATTGCAGAAAAATATGATATCTGCAAATATGATATGTTTAACTGGGTGTTTTGGTATTTGAAATTGATGAAAAAAATGAAGATGCCCTTGTAAAATTCATGCATCCTCATTTACCTAACACTTCATTTCACTGGCCAAGTAGAGATGATTGTTGTTGGGTTCCTAAGCCCCATATTTTAATTATGATAATAAAACC
Organism: Hydra vulgaris; assembly: GCF_038396675.1. Lineage (NCBI taxonomy): Eukaryota > Metazoa > Cnidaria > Hydrozoa > Anthoathecata > Hydridae > Hydra > Hydra vulgaris. The sequence goes on along the minus strand of NC_088929.1, from coordinate 5,860,796 downwards.
ATTATCTTCAAGAACAGAGCGCATATACCAGATAGACACAGATGATTTGCCCAAAATCCAATCTTTAAACTAACTCAATCATATTACACCAGTTTTCTTTTATAAGCAATTTATGAATTATTCAGATGCAAGTTCTGGTTTTTTATTGACTAGTTTTTTATTTAAAACATGTATTTGTGTAATTATTTTGACTCAATTTATTATATTTATTATGAATTTTTTATTTTAAGTATTGTTAATGGTTTTTTTTTCTTATAATTGACGTTTTCAAAATAAGCAATTTCTTAATAAGTAACATCCAAATATACTTTTTCATTATAATTTGTTTAATTATTTATAAAAATCCTCAAAAAACCCACCTCTCAATTTTGTACCAAAAAACTCTTTAATATATCTATTTTAATAAAAACATAAAAAAATTCTCAAAAAATTAATGCTACCATGGTTACCAGACCTCCTTTCTGCCCTTGTTAAAATTTCAAAAATAGCTCTAGGTGAAGTACAATCCGAATATTAATAAGCTTTTAATTCTTTTCATTAAAAACCAATATCATATTCTGATTCCTCGTCTTTAAAACTATACTGGTGCTAATTTTTAGCTTAATTACATGCTTAGTTGAACAGTAACTTGTAAAACAAAAACTTTAGTGAAATCAAAATGGCCGCCGAACAAAAAAAATTGCTCAAAACTGCTGATTTTAAAATAACAATATCTCCAAAACCTATTCGATACCAGTGCTAAAATTTTGCAAGGTAGTCTATGTTATAAAGAAGACCATTTTTACAAAGTATGAACGAAATCTGAGATGGTGGGTTACAAACCTTAAAAATTTGTCCCACTTTCTCATGGAATACCTCTTCATTCTTTTTGGCTTTCATTGTTAAATTAATGGAGCTAGTAGCAGTATTTATTACTTCTGGTGAAAGTTAATTATTTTTTTGCAGTCTCAAATAGTATTATTTTTGCTTGCTATTTATATTCCATTGGAAAAAATGTATGCTTGTAGTGAGGTTTAGTAATAGTATGTTAATTGTAGGTTTCGTCATATGTAACATCCAGAATATCTTGTAAAAAATGTCTTGTTTATAATTGCTACAAGTCAATTGCTTGGTCAATTGCTTGTTTATAACTTTTGGTCAATTGTCTTGTTTATAGTTGTCTTGTTATAATTGGTCTTGTTTATAATTGTCTTGTTTATAATTTATAATTGCTTATAATCGGCTTGGTCAATTGCTTGTTTATAATTGCTACAAGTCATTGCTTGGTCAAAGCTTTTTAGAAACAAAAGCATTGTCAATGATGCACTTTTACTTCTTAAAGTAGAAAAATAAAAAAAAGAATGCAGTTCTAACCTGTTTTAAATTATCTAATAGCTTATTTAATGTGACTTTAATGCTAATATAATACTAATATAATACTGCTAAACCAAGACTTTTTACAAATTTAGTTTACAATTATATCGTAACTTAAAGAAGTTTCTTGATGACAAGACCATAGAGTCTTCTGCAAGTTTCTTGCGTTATTTTTAAAGCAATACTTTTTATCTTTACTAATTGTGCCTAATTTATTATTCGATTATTTATACTGATAAAACCTCATATATACAGTATTTTATTTTATACATTCTAAACAGACCAGTTTATTTTTAACAGCACGAATTTGTGAAGTTTTGGTAAAAGAACAAAAAATAAGGAATCTTGTGTGTTGGAAACAATTTTTTAATAAATAGATTACCAGAAATAACAAAAATTATGCTTAAACAGCATCAAACTTTCAAAGTACTTGTGTAAGTTTAAAATAATTTAATTTAACAAACCCCGCTTAAAAACTTCAGAAAAAATCAAAAAAATTAAAATTATTTTTTCTCAGTCAATTCTCATTTTTCAACATTATACTCCTGCTATGCTTTTTTCTTTAAGCATTAACACAAATAAGATAAAGATATTTATTGCAACACTTAACTATCACTTAAAGGATTCACTGAGTTATGGTTTAACACCAGATCAGCAACTCAATTAAAAGTTACTTTCAACAAGAAATATTTTGTATGAATAAAATAATTAATACATGTGCAAATTTCTTACACTTGTTTGTGTGCAGCTAAAACATGAAACTTGTGTGTATGTAACACTTAAAGAATCAGGGACTCACTCCATTTATGCATACACCCATCATCAAAATGCAACTTTCTTAACCACGGATCTGATGACAAAAGTTGTTTACGATGTGACTAATAATGAGTAAAAGTTTTATCGCTGTCCTAACTGTCTGGAAATATAATATTTAAACGAATTCCTTTATGCACAATCAATTGACATTTATTAGGAAGTATTATTTATTAAGCAGGGGACTACAGACCGCCTAGTAACAATATGTCAGACCACATTTATTGAAAAGCACAGTGCAAAAAGTGTAAATTTGTGTATCACCTCAGGCAATAAACACGTTAACAGCTTGTTCTTACAACATAAATATGTCAAGCAAGATATCTAAGGTAAAAAAAGGAAAATTTGGCAGATGATCACTTTATTGTCTAGGTTGATTTGGAAGAAAACTATAATTTATGATTAAAGAAGAAATCCATTGAAGCAAATGTTAATGGCCTCAATTTATTTAACAAAATTGACCAGGTTAAAGTAAAACCATTCTGTTATATGTCACAAAACAGCAAGCAACATTTTAAACTTTTCAGACTGTTGTGCTGCAAATTGCAAAAGCCACAAAGATCTTTTAAAACATTTGTCTCCAAGTAAATGATTTTAAAATTGATACTGAGAGGACATTTTTTTTCAACAACTGATGCAGTAGTGGTGAAGTGATAAAACTTACAGTGAGCAAGAAGTTTTGAGTTCAATCACCACCATGCCCTTTGAAATGTCACGCTCAACTTTTTTCTGTGCACAGCAGTCTTGTTCGTTGAGGTTCATGTTTTAAAGTTAAAATGTTGAATAAGTAACAATATATTTGAATAAGTATAAATAACTTAAATAATAAATAATGGGTAATATATTGAATAAGTAACAATATAGAAAAGTAATAATATAGTTGCATTAGTAACAACAACTGGACAGAGGTGTAGTTTGAGCAGTAGCGCACCTAAACAAATAATGAAAACAGTAGTGTGCAAAACGATAGGTAACTTCAAGCTTAATGCATCTATCACATCATATTTAAGAACGTGCTTGACATAAACGCGAGAATCCCTTAGATATTTCTAACATCACTTACTTATTTATATTGTATTGTTTGCTGGTGATGTATAATCAAGTTTGTGCTTGTATTTATTTAATTTTTCTGGATTGCTATAATTTAAGGTGTGCAAAATCGTAAGTAATGTATATATCTTAAGTTAAATTATTTACATTAACTATCAATTTATTTAGTTCAAAGATTTATTTTATTAATTGCTACTATGAAAGTTATTGTATTAAAAAGAAAATATTTATTTAGGAAAAATGGGGCGTATCGTTTATAGTTCGGAAGAAAAAAGAGGTTTAATTAAAAATTTATGAAACCATTAATTTTTAAAATTAAAGAAATTTCAAAATTTAATGGACTTCTCAATTAGTATGGTATATAATGCAATTAAAATAGAAAATACATCCAAAATACGTCGTTGAAAGTGAGAAACGTCTCGAAGAGATGACAAAAATATTGTTCTTTATTTCTTTAGAAATCCGTTTGCAATGTCAAAAGAAATAAAAACTACTCTTGGCCTGCAAATTGATGCTTTGATAGTTAGAAAAAAGTTTACTCAACAACAAGTTAAAGCCAAGCTGCCAAAGAAATCTCCATTTTTATTACCAAATAATATTAAAAATAGGAAAGACTTTTCTAGAAAACATGTGGGTTGGCCACCTTTAAAATTGCAAAATACTTTTGGTTAGATAAGACCAAAATTAACTTGTTTGGGTCAGAAAACTGAAAAAATACATCAGAGGTCCAAAAATATAAGAATTTGATCTTAGATATACCGCAAAAACGGTTAAACATTGTGGTGGAAATATTTATATATTGGGTAGCTTTTCATATTAAGTAGTGGGCATTCTTTTTTAGATTAAAGAAAATATGATTAAAGAAATATATTTAAACATACTGCAAAATGTTATGCTACCATTCGCAGAGTAAAGTCTACCCTTTATTTGGGTTCATCAAAAAGATAATGACTTGAAGCATACTGTAAAGGTAGTAAAAATTGGTTTTATAACAACAAAAATTCTGATTTTGAAGTGGCCAACCTTATCACCGGGCATAAATACGATAGAAAATTTGTGGAAACACCTAATAAATGAATTAGGAAAACTTCCTTAGACTAAAAAATAAAGATGAACTTTGGAAAAACATTTAATAGATTTGGAAAAACATTTCAATAAGTACATGTTAATAATTAGTTGGTACCATGTTGATACCAAGTTGATTCCATGATAGTTGATACCAAGTTGATTCCATGATAGTTGATACCAAGTTGACACCATGCCAAAATATGTGCCGCAATAATTGCAAATAATGGGTATACAACCAAATAATAATAAATCATGAGTAAATTTAACTTTTAATTATCATTGTTCATTATTTCCAATAAAATATGTAACTAATTTTAATTCACCTTTTTTTTTTGCACGGTTGATGTTTGTAAAAATAATCTAACTATATAAACTAGTAAACAAATTTTGGTTTTGCAATTGTTGCACTACGTTTAAAGTGTTACTTAACAGTTAAAATGATTGCATAACAACTAATTAGATAAGTTAGGTTATTATAAAATACTTATTTCATCATTACTTATTTCATATGAAAAGTCAAATTATTTAACAATTACCTATTACTTTGCACACCACTGTATATTTTCACAATATTAAAAAGTTTTAGTTTATTTTTGTAACCGTAGTGTTAACTATTTTATAGTATTGATTAATGTTTATTAGTATTTATTAATCTAATTATACAAATACAATTTCTACTAACTCATGAACATTTGACTTACAACAATTGACTTCATTTGACTGACAGTATTATAAAATATTTATTCTTTGTGAAAAGTAATTGAATATAGAATGATATGTGACAATTTTGTTTTACAACAATCGAGGCCATAAGGCTTTCTTGAACATCAAAAAAAGGAATACTAACAATTACATAAAGTTATTTAAGTAATAATAGTAAGATAATAAGGGGTAAACAATGATAAATAATGCTGTTTCTAATAATATAATTAGATGCGTCACTCCATAGAATAGTCAGTTACAAATTTTTAGCAAAAAGAACATACTTTTTCAGTTACCTAAATTGATACCTACGAACAAACGTTTTAAATCTGAATGGGACAAAAGAGGCCCAACTGATATCTGCTAAAAATCAAACTATCATACTTCAGAAACTTTTTGGAGTTGGAGATCGAAATTTTTGAGGAATTCTTGTTTAAATAGGTCCTCTTAATTGTGTAAAAAACAATAAAATCTGATACCAATGATATTTGACACAGAATTACTTGCATATTATAAAAATAAAAATCCAAAGAAATAGATGTACAAAGAAATTTAAACTATTGATCGTTCAAAACAAGCTATATAAATTTTTAAATCAAGGTAGCTTGTACATTACTAGATAATCAAACCTATTGCAAAAAGAACTTATTACTTAGTAAGGTCAGTGTCAATTTTATCTATCGAATAGTAGATATGTTGCCAGAAAGTTTAAGTATATTCAAACCACGAAGTTTTTTTCCAAGTTTCGTAAATGACAAGCAATCTGTACCTGAAATTTAAATAGTGAATTATGGATTTTTTTTTTTTTTTAATTTTACATTTTCACAACTACATTAGTACATTTTCACATCGTAATATAAGCAAGATATACTTCCGTTTCAAAAGATTATATTTAACAAAACACTGATAAAATACATTTAACAGAAAAAATAACACTCAGTTAAAAAAGAAGAAACAATTGAAAAAAGTAAATTTAGGAAGCATTAGTTGAATATATTATGAAGGACTTGTTAAGATTGTTATAGGGAACTCGTAGAAGATTGGTCTTATTATCAAGAATCTTGGGGTATTACGCAAGATAATCATAAACATTGTGATTCTTATGTGCAAATATTTTAAAAATTATTATGAAAAATTTAGTTTTGTTTTTTCTAGTTGTATTATGATTTGTGTGTATTTTTATTTATTTATTTTTAACGATTTTTAGATTTAGCTTTTCTCACTTTGTTTAGTTCAAATTTTGATTTATCATTTGAACTAGAACAATTCTATGTAATTATCTATATGAAGATCAAGATTTTCAAGTTTTGACTTTAAAGAAAAGGTATTGTCTGGAGGAGTAATTAAGGTGTAAAATAGGGGCCGCGATAAGAGAAAAAAAACGGAGAGTTTTTTGTATTTTTTTCGGGGTGCAATAAATTTACCAGTTGTTCTAGTGTTAAATTTATTGGTAATGAATTTATTGAATTTAATGAGTGAATTATTGGAATGAAAGAAGTTTTCTGTAAATGTAAAGTTTTCTGTAAGGTACTAATCCCTTTTATATTTTAGCAGAAATAGTATATTAGCAAAGATATTGATTTGGTAAATGTTTAGCGCTTTTATTTCTTTTAATAGAGGTTTAGCATGTGTTTGTTTTTGTGATATAAAATTCCAGAAGCATTTTTCTGCCGTCAATAAATAGACATTAATTTTGTCTTGTGTGTGCTTCCCCAAGCAATGTTAGCGTATGTAAGTTGACTATGTATAAACAAAAAGTTAAGACTTCTTAAGCTTATTTGTGACAAAAATGGTCTAGCTTTGAAAAGTAAACCAAGTCTTTTGTATATTTGCGTATTGATGGCCTTTATCTAGGCTGTCCATGAAACCACCTCAAGGAGTTTAATTGTTTGGGTTCTTTCAATGTTTTTGAAATCAATACTTAGAGAGGGAAGAATTGATGGAAGTGCCTTTTATGTTGCTTTGAATTAAGTAAAATATATTTTGTTTTTTGTACGTTTATTGATAACTTATTAGCACTGAACCATGTTTTAAGTTGTTGATGCTCAAGGTTGACTTTTTCAAAAAGGCCATTGATAAAAGAAGATGAATAAAACAGACTTGTATCATCTGCTAACATTAAGCAATCAAGATTTGGTGAGGCTTTAGGAAGGTCATTAATGTATATAAAGAGCAGCAAGGGGGCAAGAATTCAAAGCTTTTAAAAATAAAAAATATTAAAAATAAAAAATTCAAAGCTATTAAAAATAAAAATGTGCTGTGGAACAGCGTATTTTATTTTTAAAAGCTTTAAATTAGAAATATTATCGATTATGACACAGTATATGGCATAAAAAACAAAACTATTAAACCCATTTAATAGTTTTGTTTTTTATACCATATTTTTTCAATCAAAATTTTATGATTGACCATATCGAAAGCATTTGTAAGTTCATTAAAGACTCCCATACAAACTGTCCTTTATCAAAAGATGAGCTGATGTTTTTTATGAGGTCTATGATCGCATGTTCCGTTGAATGATTCATTAGAAAACCGTACTGGTTTTTACTTAAAATTTTATTTTCTGTTAGATATTAATAGTCTATTTGAAGATTATTCGTTCAAGAAGCTTAAAGAAAATGGAAAAATTGAGATATGTCTGTGATTGGTCGGTGATGCCGTGTCTCCAGTTTTTAATATTGTTAAAATTTTCAGTAACTTTAATTTTTCTGGGACAACTCGTTAAGCATAACATAAATGGTTTTGCGCTTGGATGAAGAATTAAAGAAGTGGATTAAAGAACTTTTAAGAAAATATTTTTTGTCTTTCATTAAAAAACATGATAAAACCGCAATAATTTGGTCTGATTTGGCTACAATCTTCTCCATAAAGTCTCTAGTATGGTATGAACGAAATGGCGTTGAATTGGTTCCCTTAGAAGGTAAATCCTCTAAATTCTCCAGCAAATTATGGAAAATTTGTGGAACTTACTAGATTTTATGATACTAGATTTGGCTGTTTTCAAAAAGTTATTTGGTTTTAATGTGATTTTGTTTAAATAGTTTTTATGATACCTCACTTTAAAATCGTTAAAAGAAATATGTACAAAATTTTTGAGTTGAAAGTAAATGGAAAGTTATAAATATGAGATTTTGAAAATAAATTATGGTTAATAAATCATTTTCTAGAAAATTAACTTTTTCAAAGGTATATTTAAAGGTATATTTAAAGGTATATTTAAAGGTATATTTAAAGGTATATTTAAAGGGATATTTAAAGGTATATTTAAAGGTATATTTAAAGGTATATTTAAAGGTATATTTAAAGGTATATTTAAAGGTATATTTAAAGGTATATTTAAAGGTATATTTAAAGGTATATTTAAAGGTATATTTAAAGGGTATTATTTATATTTTTTATTTTTTGCTGTAAAAACGACTAATATGGCTTATTCTAATAAAGTTGTAAACAAATGTTTTGTAGTTTATAATCAAATATATACACTATATCTATAGTAAAAACTTCAGTTACTCAAAACTTTCGTCTTTCTTTTTTCTATATTTTATTTTTAAAATATCTGATTCTTTTTTTTTTTTTTATTATTGATACTTCTATGTATTGTGGTTATTAAACACTGGCTCTTTAATATTTTTCTTTTAGGTTTTCTTAAAAAAAAAAGTTTTTTTTTTCTTATTGAGTTATTTACTCCTCATTTGTTCGGCTTTTCACTCCTCATTTGTTTGCCTTTTTCCAGTTTAGTGCTTTAAAGATTGATGAGAATTCGTCTGTTAACTTGTATACTCAAGAATTTCAGCAACCTTTGAAGGTTTTAAGTTTTTATCTTTTTTTTTGGTCAGGGTTTAGAAACCTTTTCATATATTAGGTTTTATGTAAAATTAAATATTTATTGTTCATTTATCAACTCATCAATTTTTTCAAGAAAATTACATCGACTAGAACGGATGATTTTTCTTTGGGAGTTATGCCGAATGAAATTCCGTTAGAAGAACATTGGACGATAACGCCTGACAATTTGCTTAGTTTTGCATGGCAGGTGGCATCAGGAATGGTATTGTTTACTTGCTGTTTGTTTATAATATTGTATTGCGTTGTTAGACTATGATACTTGAGTGTTTTTAGGAGTTTCTTTCATGTTCTAAATTGGTTCATCGAGATCTAGCTGCAAGAAATATTTTAGTCGGAGCGGGAAAAATAGTTAAAATATCTGATTTTGGTTTGACTCGAAAAATTAATGATGAGTTAACCTACATGAGCAAGAAAAAACGTCGTTTACCGATTAAGTGGATGTCTGTTGAAGCCATATTTGACCAGCTGTTTACATCTTTTAGCGATGTGTAATTTATTTCAATATATTTTTTCATTAATATTATTTAATCCTGCAGGTTATTAAATAAAAAGTCATATATGATTTTTGTGCATTTTTGTATTATTTTTGTTATTTTGACTGTTTCTTAATTAGCTTTTTTTATGTTTTAGGTGGGCGTACGGTGTTGTTTTATTTGAAATTGTAACTTTGGGTTAGAGTTTATATAAAGTCTTATTGATTTTTTTGAAAAAATTAATAAAATTTTATTTGTCTTCTTACACTATACAATTCAATTTAATTTAATTTACTTTTTAATAGGAGGTACTCCTTATCCTACTATAAGTAATTGTGAACTTCTCCCTCTTTTGAAATCTGGTTATAGAATGGATAAACCTGAAAACTGTTCTGAAGAAATGTAAACTTTTTTATTTTATACATTATTTTTAGTAAGCATTCATTGTTTATATAATACCCCGTTCACACTGACGATAAAACACGTTTTATTTTAAAAGCGTATTAAATTGTTATTGTAAAAAGGTTTATAAAACAACAATAAAACAATACTACAAGGTTTTTTTTTCAATATTAAAAGGTCGGGCTAAAATAAAACAACTTGGCCATGCTGTTTTATTGTTGCTTTATACAGTTTAGAACATCAAAAACATAAAACGCGTTTAAAATAAAACGTGTTTTATCGTCAGTGTGAACGGGGTATAAGACTAATTTTAAATACAATTTTAGGTATAATATTATGTTGCAGTGTTGGAACGAGGATCCATTACAGCGTCCTACTTTTACAACATTACGTGAACATTTTGATGAAGTAATGTCTCAAGGTGATTGTTACTTCAATTTTGAATTCATCGAAAATACTGCATTGCCGTTTTCGTCGTTTAAGACGGAAAATGAAGATGATAATTCAATAGAAGAACGGGTTTTCCAAAACCCTGTACACGTAAAGTCAATTGAGGAAATAAAAAAACTTCGTGATAAATCCAAAGATCCTTTAAACAAAAGATATACAGATTTAGGATAAAATTTATTCCGCAAGTTTATCAAATTGCTTTATGAATAAAGATCAGATTTTTAACATTGCTTTAAATCATGTAAACATGCGGTCTTTGTAAGATTGAAAAAATTACACAGTATAACACCAAAATGTTTTAAACAAGAATAATTAATCTGGTTTCAAATTCCGTTCTAAATTTCCATTGCACAGCACTTTTTTAAAAAATTTTAATTTTAATTTATGTTTTTGAAATTTAAAGAACATGTTTTTGAAAATCTTGATTTCTTTACTTATGTACACTTCAATGTACTCAATAAACTAGGGTAAAATACCCAGTGTTCGCCATGCGACCACTGGGTATTTTACCCTAGTTTATACTCTGCATTTATCTAGTTTTATCTAGTTTTTACTCGGCATGTGTTTCAGTGAAACACATGCAGAGCTAAAAATAATTGCTAGAAAATGTCGTATCTTAAAAACAACTCTGATCATCTCTATATAACTGACTAAAATTTGACGATCGTAGCTTTAAAAATAAAGGTACAGGATCTATTGCGAAAAAAACTTTGCCCAAAAATCCTTAATGCTTCATGACAAAATTTCGATAAGCTTTACGATAATCACTAAAGAATATATTATCTATAATTTTTTTGTACTTTTTTTTTTCAGACTGTAATTAGGATGCAGAAATATACCATAAACAAAAAATTAGTGGATTAATTTGAAAGGGTTAGCGTGAGGTAGTGGTGGCGAACACTGCAAGCAAAATAATCCCCCTGGCTAGTAATCGCCACCGAAAAAAAATACCCAGGAATTTATTTTTCCACTTTTTTTTTGAATTCTGCGAATCTATTAAGGTAAATACCAGAATGTTCCATGACGTCAAGTAAACTATATACTTAGTTAAATTTTAAACAAAAATTTTGGGCGAAGGAAACCATCTTTAAAAATTTAAAACTTTTAAAGATGGTTTTCTTCGCCCAAAAAAGCTCCAAGTTAGTCATAGGCAGTTTTTTAATTTTATTTTAATATTTATCGTATGTTATTTTGAATTTAGTGATATGTGTGGTCATAAGAACATATTTTCTTTATCGTACAATTATAAACCGTTCTTAGCTAAAATTCGCAGTTGCGCAAGAGCTTCAATCAGCATCCGTTGTGACAACAGATTAAGTTTTATCTATTCTGGCGGAAGTAAAAGAGAAAAAAAAAGACAAAGAGCGGGTAAAAATTGAAGGAATGAACCAACGCTTGACAACTGAGTTGGCGAAGAAGTCAAAACCCCCAGTAAAAAAAAAGCCATGTTTACTAAGCCAATGCAAACAAAAGAAGAAAGTCTAAAACAGCATCTTATTCAGGTAAGAACAATTTCAAAGTGACTTCTTTACGATCCAGTAGGTATTAAATTAATTAAAAATAGATAAAAACATTTCCACATTTTATTTATTAATGCCATTTTCTCCCTTTTTTTTAAGACTCCACCCAATGATAATGACCGGAGATTTCTAATTTAATTTGTAACTAATATAACGTATATAAAACTTTGATTCCTTAACAATAAATCAAACTTAAAAGTAAATTTTTATTAAAAAGAGAAAGACATAATTAAAAAAAAAAAAATTAATTATGGCGAACACAAGCATAAGTAAAAGCTCCGAGATGGCGAACATCTGTTTCTTACTAGTGGTTGCTATGTGGCTCTTTTTTCGGAGGCTATTGCTCCCGTATTTATTATCAGAGGTCATCTATTCTGTGAGCATCGTAAAGGCCAACTCTCGATCTGTAGGCAAAGACTAAAAGAATTATAATTTATGAAAATAAGAGCGAGAAATAATATTTATATCGGACTAAGTTCAAAGATGTGGCGAACACAGGGTGTCTTACCGAATATAAAACAATTACAATTACAAACATTTTTTATAAGCAATAAAAGACCTCAGCGTAATAAATTTTTTTCAATCTTGCATATAAAATTATAGCAAAAGTATAAAAATATATAAAAAAAGATTTCTGAAATTTGAAAGAAACTTTCAAATTTTAGAAAAATTTGAAAAATTTTAAAAGTTTTTTTATTTTACAGATATATTTTACGCGAATATTCCATATAATGCCTGCAAACTCAACATATGCTTTAGAGGTTTACACTTGCAGACGATTGTGCATAATGCTATACAAATGGAACTAAATAGAACTTAGACCACTACGACATAGTCATAAAAAAAGTTCATTCTTATGATTATGAATTAAAACTGAAAAATAATATTAAACAATAATCTAATAGTTTAGCCAAAAAAATTTGCGCATTGACTTCGGTTTGTGGCAAAATCGACTTTTTTGCGTCAAGTTTCCTTTTGCATTTATCTTACTTTTTTTGATTAATTTTAATTATGTTGCATACAATTGCATAAAAATATATAAAACTGGTACAGATATATCATTAAATCGATAAGAGATTATAGTTACTACAATAGTAATAAAGAAATAGTTTTTGTCTTTATTAGAATATATCCCATAAAAATATATTCCATATATCTTTAATAGAAGAAGCTTTTTTTTTTTAAATTTAAATAAAATCTTATTTCTAGTTTGTTTTTCAAAAACAACATACAAACAAAAAATCAGAACAAAACAGCTTGAGCAAAAAGGATTTGTAATTATTAGAAAAGTTTATTTACATAACATACGATCCTAAATAAAACGTTTTATAAGTGGATATTTTACATTTTAAAAAAAATATAGATAAACAAACAATATATTTGTTTATATATATTGTTTTTATAGGGATGGTTGAGCGCAACACCTGCCTATACAACAAAGTTAAAAAAAAATTAGTTTTAAATTAAAAAACGATTTATATGTTTCTTTTTTCTTTGCAAACACCAATATACTTTACTTAAAAATTTTAAGTGCACTGAACTGCAATTACATTTATTTTTTTGGCTCAGTGGCTTTTAAAAGCTTTTAAATTTTGCGTCGAATTATCTCATTTCAACATATTCGTTGTATCATCCATACTGCAGGCGTTTTTCAAAACGCCTTTAGATAAAAAAAATTTATTTTGACTTTTTTACAAAATAAGCTAGTTTAGATGTCTACAAAATTATTGAATACATATTTTCAAAGAGTTCTAAAAAAAATTCATAAAAAATTATTAGTTTCAAAAAACGTTTCGCAAAGAGTTTTTCCTAAAATATTTTTTTTAATTGCTTTTTTCTAGTGTCGTAACAGACTTTGAAATTATTCGACTGTCAACCAAAATGATTTTTGTATTTATTGAAGTTGACCAAAATTGACTAATACATTTTTAAAATATTTTAATAAATAATTTTATTGTAATCATATACCTTAATGTTGTTTGACATTTTACTTTTTAGATGGTATGAAACAAATAGAACTTTAAGAAAGTTAAAAAAACCAGGTGATATGTACCCGCTTAAAAATGAGGCGTTGATTTGATGTTGATTCAATGTTTGTCGTTAACAATGATTCCATATCGATTTTTTGTCCAAAATGTTAGCCACTTACCAACGTTGATTTGGTGTTTACAAAAAACGTTGATCGAATGTTGCTTTTCAACGTTTAATCAACAAACATTTGTTCTGGTGATTCAACACTGATTTAAACAACTTTAAAATGTATTCTCCAAAATAGAGTGCTTAATGTTCTTAAAATAGCAGAGAAATTATAAATTAGTTAATTAGTAGAAAGTGACTGAACAAAAGTTTTTTTTATTTAACACCATGTTTCATCAATAAAAAGACTCATCAGAAATGCTTTCATCACTAAAAAAACTCATCGTTTTTTTTTTTTTTTTTAATTTAATTTTTTTTTAGGTGCCCCAAGAAGACCTAACAGACTTGTCACAGAGCACCGCGGAAGTACATTTAACCAGGAAGTTCACGCCTTCTTCCTTACCGTGACGCGAAAATATGTCCAAAGCTCGTTTCGAACCTGGATCTCCTGCTTATAAAGCAAGCGCTCTAACCACTGCGCCACAGCCGCACTGGTTAGAGCGGCCGTTATTTATTGAATTTAATTTCTGATAAGTCTTTCTATTGATAAAACACAGTGCTAAATGAAAAAATTTTTTGTTTTGGTGGTTTGATTTCAATACATAAATTTTTAAAATTGATTCTTGAATCACTTTTCTGATTTGATTCAAAATTTTGAAAATTTGTGGGAGCCTTATGTAATTCTTGTTGTTAAAATACAAAGCAACAGTATTACCTTTTTATCTACCACTGCCATCCAATTCAACGCAACTTTTTGAAAATCATAAAAAAAAAATATATTAAAATAAATAAAATTATTATTATTCATGTAAAATATCTTGTAAAAAATTAACCATGAATAAAATACCTAAATGGAAAAACTAAATAAAACTTTGATTAACACGTAAAATGTACATTCTTAAAAATTTAATTTTCCCTGGCATAACAAATGCCTTTCTCTGCTATCCTCTTTATCCAAAACACAATTTTAGAGCCATTTTCAACCTAGGTATAGATAAATTATACATACAAAAATTAAACAAAATTTTTCAACATTCTATAGTGATTTTTATTTAAACTTGTCAACAAACATATATTTATAAAATATTTGTCAACAAAATTATATTTTATAACATATAGTTCTGATTTCTATTAATTTTTTTACTGCACACGCGCACAGATTTTAATTAGAACAAAAGCAACATCAGGACTTCTCCATTTGAAGACAACATCATTTTTTTATCCCTTAATCCCAACTTTATCCCTTGAGAAAGATTAGTTTCTTTCGAGAAGTCAAAGTTATTTTTAGCAACTGAAAAGCTTGCTATTTCACTGTGTAAATGGGGAGTTGATATCGATTTAAAAACATCTATAATTCAGTAAAAAAATAAGCATGTTTATTTTAACAAACCATTATTTTATATTTATAGAAATAATAAACCTAATATATTTGGAATCACGTTAGATGTTCTTTGGCTATTTGAACTATCAAATAATGTCTTCCTCATAGTTCTCCTAATCACTTTCACAAAATGTCATTGCTGCCTTTCTCCTTTTATATAAAACTTACTTTTTAAACAAAAAAGGTGTATGATTTGTGTAAAAACTAATTTTAGTAAAATTTACTTTCGCTTTGTCCCTTTTTTCTCTTCAGTGTCAGTTTCAATATTTGAAGTATCTGCTGCTTTTTCTAAGCGTGACAGAGCTTCTTCATAAAAATCTAAACACAAATCTATGTACGTAAAATCATTTCTCAATATCTAATGAAAATGTAATTAAAATTGTAGTGGCTGGATAGCTCAGTTGGTTAGAGCGTCAAACAGAAGGTTAAGACCCGGACTGTTGTACGATACGGGTTTAAATCCTGCAACCACCAACTCAGCGCTTGAGTAGTACCTCTGTACGCAAAAATGTTGGTCAATAACGGACGCTACTTTGGATTATTCCTAATGAGTATTTGTGGCTATTTCTATGCTAAGCCAACAATATCTTCGGATAAAAAGATTATATAGAAAAATAAAGCAAGAAAATTCAAATAAAAAAAAAAATAAATAAATAAAAAAGTTTGCGGCAAAAGCAATAAGAACGGTGTGAAGTTGCTGTACCGCATTAAAATTAATGAATTTTAATGAAAAACCCAGAAAAATTAATGCATTTTTTAGTTGTTAAAAAACACCTAGAGTTTTAAAAAAAAACCAAAAGTTATATAAAAATAGTGAAAGTTTAAAAAAAAAAAAAAAACATTGTTAAAGTACTTTTTATAAAGACTCCAAAATAAAAATGTTTTTGTCAACAATTAAAAAAAGTTTTTTTAATCGTTGGAAATCTTTTTCAAACATTCTAAAGACATTCAGAACATATAATTTAAACAAATGCTCGTTGGAATATTGGATTCAAAATAAGTGATATTAAATGAGAGAATAGTCATACTGTAAAGCGGGGCCCAAAATAAATTTGCACCAGTACATGTTTATCCTCTCCAGTACTCTGGTCAAAACATACAGTTCAGTATCTAATTTAATTATTTTACATTTTTTTATAGTAATATGCAAACCTGTGGTGTATAAAATCCTAGCTGGGTATATCTTCTAATCAGAGGTTGGTGGCTGCAAAGTTGTGACAGCTTTAAAAATTGCAGCGGAACTTTTAAATGGCGGCCAGAAGCATTTCTCATCATTTTTCATCCAACTTTTAGCAATCATTTCCACTTTTTTAACTTTTCCATTTAAAAATTAACATTTCAATATTCTGGTGCAACTTAATTCTAAACAATCTTATATAAGTTACAAAATAAAATTAAAAATACATTAGAGATTTTTTTTTTTTAATTGGTTTCGTCGTTTTTATAATAAGTTATTTACAAAATATTTTGAGTTAAGATATGACCAGAGCAGGTAGAAAAAAAAAATCTTATCATCTAGCCCCGTTGTAGATTAAAAACAATGAACTTTGTAAAACGCTTTTTAGATTTATTAATGTAAAACACCAGCGTAAATATTTTATTATTTCTATAAACATACCAGGTATTTGTTTCACGCAAAAAATTTATAAACTAAAATGCATTAAACTCACTTTAAAATTATTCAATGAACTATATATTTGACAAGTTTATAACAAATTTTACAAAATAACACATGCACAGACATTCTTTAAAAATTGATGGTCTGCTAGTATAATTAAAATTTGTGTTTGTTAATTCAAGAAATCAGTGATCATAACCAATGTCACAATGTTTAAGCAGAAAAAAAAAACACCCACCTTTTTGAACAGGTGTCATCAAGCCTTTTTCCAAAAGCTCTTTTTTTTTCAGAAAAATTGTTATTAGGTTGGCTAATGAATTTACATAACAAATGTCTAAATAAGATGTTTCAAAATAATCAGGAAAAAACTTTCGAACCGAATGAGGATTTAGGGCCTTGCATTTTACAAGATCTACCAAAATCTCTTCTACTAAAATAAACCCTTTGTCTTGAATGAAATAAACTCTGTCTCGTAAATTTAATGTGATCTTTTTATTTACCACTTGGACAAAAATTTCTTTACCATTCCTTTCTCTAAAAAAAATATCCAATTTTTTTCCCTCATCTGGTTGATTCACTATTTGGGCAATAGTCTGATGTAATTTTCCACTATTTTTTTAATTCGACCCAAAAAGTTTTTAAAAAGAAAAGCTGATAGATGATCAAGACTCTCCCCAAAGTTAACACAATCATCAGCTAAATGAATCATGCTATAAAGATTGTATGTTAAAAAGATCTCCCCATACAAAATTTGCACTTCTCTAACAAACCATATAAGCAACTGTTTAGCCTCTAACTTTTCATTTTTCACCATTTTATCAGAAAGCAGTATGTGCATAGCAATTGAAAGAGAAATAAAGAAGTCATAGTTAGTTTAATTTATTTTTGCTTTTTTAAAACAACAGGTCCAGCATAATGCAGAAAGAATCGAAACTTCACTTTTCCACTTCTCAATTTCACTTAAAGAGCGTGGTCTACGTTGAAATATGGGTAGTGTATAACTTCGGAAATTTATGAGTTTATTTGAAATACTGTCATTAACAGATTGACTTATTCTAATACATCGGGGACCTTTACACCAGTTTATTAGAAGTTTTTTAACTACCCTAGACATATAAGGTGCAAATAGTTCAATGGGAATCTAGTTCCCATTGGGAAATTTAACTGAACAAACGGAGAAAGACTCTGGAGATGGTGACCTTCTTCTTTTTAACTATTTTTAAAAGCCATGCACTACGAATTAAAGCAGTTTTTTCCAATAATCTTACACCATGTTTTTGTGTGCCAACTGCCATACATCTTTCACAGCTATGGTAGCCACTATGCCCTAAAATGTTTTTTTTTGTTGTTGTTAATTTAATCATTAACAAAAGCTTTAATAGTCACCTGCAGCTGTTTGTACCCATTAGCTTGCAATTTTTTCATTTCAAGAATAAAATCTTCAAAGTACTCATCCAAATTGTTTGGTTTTCCCTGACCTCACCAAATTGCAACAGCATATGGTCCTTTTCTGTTAATTGTAATTAGTATAAGCCAAATGGAAATCTTTTTACCATTGTACATAGGTGCACCATCAATACTTACAATTAGATCAAGCTTTTCGTTATTTCCAACTGTTGATATATAATAATCAATTGCACTTTCAACTCCAAAATATTTAATCGCCTCCATTGACATATAAAACATTAAATTTTTGAAGAGAGTTTTGTAATGTTTGCCTGCATTTCGGTATAGATGGAGTAAATTTATTTAAGTTAAACAAAAGTGCATTTAAAGCATCATCTTTTATACAGTATTTTAATGACCACTCATAAAAAATCTTTTGTTGAAGTTTGAGTATCAATACTACTGTATAAACTATTTTCAACTGCAATGTTTTTAACACCACCATAATTAGATTCAACTTTACTTAAACAAAATTTATTTTCAGGCGAAGTGATTGAAAACATCAATATATTGCTGTGCACATCTTCAGAAACTTCAAAAATCTTTTGAATGTTTGAATCTAGATAAACACAATTCCCTCTACCAGCAATATTGCACTCTTCAAGAAGATATTTTATTCTTTTTTCAGCATCTCGTTTGTTTGTTAAAATATTATTATTACGATGTTCTATTATCGTCAAATAGTAAAAGAACTACTCTAATTTCATTAGGATAATCTTTATTCAAGAACTGAAAATATAATTACTTAATAAAATATATGTTTTTCAATAAAGTTTATATTCATTCCAGACCGTAATATAACTAAAATTTGAACAAACGTTTTATTACCACCAAAAATAACAAAAAAATCCCAGCAGATCATGCTGTTTGCTCAGCAAATTACTGTTAGTAAACGAATCAATAAATTTATTTTTTATCAACAGAAAATCAACGAACGCTCAGTGTTTGTAAATAAACGTTGATTTGCTGTTGATAACATTGCCGCTGCTACAACATCCCTTTATCGTCGTTGATCGCTAATGTCAACGCAAAATCAACGTTGATCAACGCTTCATTTTTTAGAGGGAAATTCTGTTATAATACATGGTGTTATAACAAGAGCATTTTTGTGTTCAATTTTAATTCTTCTAATCTACTAGATGAATTAAAATCGAGTTAACCAACAAAATAAAACGGAAATCACAATTTCAAACTAAGGAAGAAAATACAATAAAATTGGCATTTTATATGTCTTGCCTCAACAAGACAGATTTTCCAGCTAAACTTGGTTTAAGTCTATTTTGCCGTTCTGTGATGATTTTGGCAGCACTTGAAAATAACTCTACTGAAGGCGTTAATGAAGCAGTTATGCAAAAAAGCATCTTTGCTACCTTTGACAAAACGGGAATTTTGCATAAATTATTTTTATAAAATGCAAGGGGACATGAATTTTCTGATATTTTCTTTTACATTCATATTTAGATAATTAATGATTTCGTCGTCCACTGATAATAAGTCTTTTGACAACACTGTTTCATTGCACAACAGAATTTTATTTTTTATTTTTATGGAATTGCTCAACTAGATGACGGCTCCTGGCTAGACAACTGAAGAATTGTTGGAGTGAGCTGCAATTCATGGCTCAATTGGACAACTAAAGAATGAGCATTTTTATTACAAGCAACTTTTGCTGTTTCGTTCGATATAAATCTAAAAGTACGAAATCGTGGATCTAAATATGTAGCTGAGTATAGCTATTTAATTTTGAGAAAATCTTCATTAAATTTCGTTTGTTAATGCATCTTTATAATTACAAGTGGTTATTGTATAATTCCAGACTTTACTTTTATGAAAATTAATATTCAACATTTTGTTTCAACCATAAAAAAAGAAAAAAAGTAAACAAAATTTATATCAAAATTAACTCAAAGGAATGGCATAAATCTCTTCATCTTTCTCTGTCGTTTCGTCTCTCTTAATCCTTAAACAGTGGAATATTTTTTTCACGGCGGCTCTTTCCTAGTGAAGTATTTTTTTTAAATTCCAATTTTAATGGTTGTTTTAAAGAATTTTTTTTTTTGTAACATTAAGTCACAAAAAAGAAAACGAAACATATTTTTAACAATATTCAAATAAATAAGTATTATTTAACAATTATTTTTAAGTCTCTAGAAGTATGATAGTGTTTAAAACAATAATTAACACAGATACCAACATCACAATCAATACACATGTATCTAGTGTCAGCTCGTATTTTGTTAGCACTACAAACTGCACATCTTCTAGATGGGGTTGCCCTCATTGGATTAGGAGGTCTTAATGATGGAAAATGTCTCTCAACTAGTCTCATTGGATTAGCATTAACTGAAGAACAACCTCTAGCTTTTAAGTTCTTCGATTGGTCAACATAAGTTGAAAATATGTAATTGATAATCCTTTGGCGAAATACAATTGATGTTTTTGTAAATCCTAACTTTTTAGCTCTACAATAAGCATTATGAACAGATGTGTTTATTAGGTGCGTGAAGTATTTTTTATAGCATTTCTTAACCCTTTTACGTTCTGAAATATAAGTTGTTAACATTTGGTCACCTTGATTGACACCGCCCATGTTTTTGTTATATAAATCAACAACAGCAGGTATTATTCTTGGTTTACCAGATCTAGTTACTTCTACGATACTATTTTTAATGCAAGTGCTTAATAAATAGATATCCTTTTTATCTCTCCATTTCGTACACATAATACCTGTACTTTTTTCAAACTGAACAAACTTCTCATCTGGTTGTAACTTTTTGCAAATTAATCCAGTTGGCAGACATTTCCGGTCTTTTCTTACTGTGCCAACACAATCAGTTTTATTTAATAAAAGTTTGTGACAAACTTCAACAGATGTGTACCAGTTATCAATAAATACATAATAACCTTTGTTTAAAAGATTATTCATAAGTGTCATAACAATACTTGCAGCTATATAATTATAATTGTCAGTGTTTATCTTATCCACCTTCCCTGTGTATAAAAAACCATTCCAAATATATCCTGTTTTAGATTCAGCTAGAATGAATAACTTTAAACCAAATCTTGCTCGTTTACTTGGGATATACTGTTTCCAGCTCAACGATACAATTCATATGTTGGTTTCCAAATAATACCACGATACAGAATCAAACCAATATATATACGTATTTCATCCCTAGTTACTGGAGTCCACATTTTAAATCTAGATTTTGGCTTTAACTGCTTCTCTTTTAGAGATTGCAAAGCATACAAGTTTGTTTGTTCAACTATGTAATCACAAATTTCATCGGTTACAAAGAACTCAAACAGTTGGTGTGGTTCAAAAGTGGTTATGTCAGGATGTACTCCTGGGGTACCAGTAAACTCATAATTGGCACAGCAGCCTAAAATTTCATCATTAGACCATGAATATTGCATATTTTTGATCTTTTTTCGTTTATTTGTTTGAACTACGCCTGCTGAAGACATTTCATTACAATCGACATTCAAAGGCGCCTGCAGTTCATGAGCTTCAATATCTGAATCACTACCTGATTCCGTATAATCTGAATCACTTGAGCTAGAAAACTCTTCTTCGGACTCAAAAGAACCTTCGTTGTCACTTTCCAATAAAATACGAAGAGCTTCTTCAGCAGTAAACTTCGTTTTTGGAAGAATAAAATTGGAAGCATCGTGGTGTTTTCCTTGCGCCATTTTTTAATAAAGTTTTGACTTTGATTGAAAAATTAATGCTTTGCGAGATAGAATAAACTTAAATAAAATACAGAACAGAAAGTTAAATTCTTTTTTAAATCTCTTATTGAAAAAACTTTTGAATTTCATTCAGTTCTGCCTGAGATAAGTCTTCAAAACAAAGCATATTCAGCGACGGCTATATCCGTCGTTCACATATAAGTATTGCTTTAGCTTTGACAGATATAACCGTCGTCCACTGTTAAAGGGTTAAGTTTAGTCGCACGGCTTTTAAGTGGCATCGTAGGAGAATTTTCATGCGGAAATATTCTTCGAAAGGATTTATTTATGTACCAATCATTATAATTAATAGTCCAAATGAAGCTATATCAATCTTTAACAATGTCTAAAGGGAGTTAAACCAATCTTTGATAATGTCCATTGCGAAAATATTGTGTACCCATCATTACATAATGTATTGAATTTAATTAAATATAAGAATACTACTTGCAATTTTAATTGAATTCAAACAAAGAGATTTTTAAAAATGTTACTTTTATAAATTCTTTCTGTTTAAATTCAAATGATATTATATAAGCAGTATTTTTACATTATTTTATCTTATATATTATCTTATGTAAAATTAATACAGAGATAAGAAATGTTAACTTTTTAAATTCTCATTGTATCATCTTTTGTAACAATAAAAAAATTGACAAACAGTTTAATTAAAAAAAATAGCGTAGCAAGAAGACAGATTGGGCCGGCTTAACCTTTTTTGCGGTGACAGATTTATTAAACTTCTTATCTTTTTTACATCCCTAACTAAGTACCATAACACCTACTTAACATTTTGTTTTAAAAAGCATCAACTGATTACTATAATGAGAAAAAAGAAACATATTAATAAAGTTGTGCTACATACAGTAAGCATAGAGTTAAGTTTATGTGATACAGCAAATTATGTTCAATGTTAAGATATTTTGGCTGACTTAAAAAAACCGTTATGAATAATATTCTTACGCATGGCTCTATCTTTATAAATATTTTATCTTTTTAAGTTAAACTACTAATAAAGATATCTCTTTACTAATTGGTCAGCATCATTACAAAATTAAAGATTATTAAACTTATATCAAGTGAAAAAGTAGAAATGTTAAGGATGGTAGGATGATTAGCCGACTAAATCGACTTTTAGTCGATTAGTAGGAAACCCATAGTCGATTAAATCGACTGTTCTATTTTTCAAAATCGACTAATTTCAACTTTTGACTAATTGACTTTTAGTCAATTTAGTCGAAGTCGATAACAGCACTACTTTTTTCTAGTGATACGTAATACGCTTATTAAGTCGTTTTGAAAAACGGCTAGAACATGTATTTATATTTAAAAAATAAATGTACCAAAAAAAAATTTTAATTGTCAAAAGAAAGTTTTAAATTTTTTTCTAGCTACGGGCTTTTTTTTTTTTTTTTTTTTGCCTCTGCAGCAGCACCTTCTGGAGTAGCAGGACTGTCTTACTAAGTTTTTTCTTTATTAAGTCTCAGACAAATTTTTTTCAGACCATTCGCTCTTATTAAGACTAATTTCTTAAGCACATTAGTAACATAAATATCTCAATTGTGACAAACACGCAACAAATTTTTTTTCCCAGCGCACACTGACTCCGGACGATCAAAAAGCGGCAAAAATAAAATAAAATTTAACATAAATTGTAAATAGATAATGTTGTATATCAAAATAATAGTTTTGGGGTCAAAGATTTTATAAAATGGTTTTTAAATAGTGAAAAAAAAACTGTATTTTCATTTATTTTATTACTTACATTACAATTAGTTTAATAACTTCATCTGGTAACGGTTTTCCTCAATAGCTTCTATGTCCTTAGTACTTTTGGATCAGATCTTACTAGAAGGTAGTGCATCTAATTCATCATTGTGTTTAACCTTGATATTTTTGCCGTGTGTTTAAGTCTAGAATTTTTTATCTGTTTATTTAAACTCTCTAGTGCACTTTCTGAATATATTGCGATTGGCAAAGATAATTTATGTGATATAGAAGAACTATGCAGTAGCAGTTTATGTACAGTAGGAGACATAACATACCAGTTGCACAAAACCACTATACGTTCAATTGTTTCAGTGCAGTATAAATCTAATTCATTGATATTAATAGGATATCCACAAGATATGGTTATAAGAACATTATGAAATCTTTCAATTCTATCACAATCGACTTTCGTAATTTCAGAAAAAGCTTCAATATTTTTAAATGCTCATCTGGCAGTACTAATTGATTGGTATTTCCAGATCCAGTTTTAGACATGTCAACATATTGGCTTAACCGTTCTCTAAAGAGTACCTGAATCGCTTTTTTTGTTAAGTCTACAGATAATTTTTCCTTAATTGTTTTATGCTTACACTTTTTTATTTCAAATTTACAACTCAAATGAAGAATAAATTCCAAGCATTGTATCCAGCAATGTAAAGCTGAAATTCCGAGCGCAAAGGCTGATTCACTTTAAGTTTTTGCTTTTAATAAATCAATATTGTTCATTTCGTTGGGTTTAGCGCTGCATACATTGCAGGCTTGAGTGAAGTTTGTCTCTGTAAGTGCGTTAACTACTTTATTATCAAACATTGTAAGATCAGCTCTATAGCAATATCAAAAGCTTTGCAAAACTTTTTAAGGTATTTATTTGATTTTTAAGATCTGATTCTTCTTCTCTGGATAAAATTGGACTCTTTTTTTTTGTATTGAAGATGAAGAGGCCTAAAAAAGTGAGAACTTGAAGGATTTCCATTTTTCCAAATTTCGCTGTCTTCTACTTTGAGCAATAAAGGTACAAAAGCTGTATTGAATAGATTTTCTTCACTCTTAAGTTTTATACTTATGTTACTTGTCTTGTATTTCTGTTTATAAATACTTTGGCTTGATGCCCCATCAAAACCAATCTTTCCATATAACACTCCAAATATTTCATTACCTTGACCACAATTACGTATATCAATCTTTCAGTTATTCTACTCACAGTGTGATCTAACATGCAATAAAGAGTACAGTTTGCAGAAATTTCAGAAAAATGTATATTCTCAAAATAGAATTTCAATTTTTCCACGAAAATATTGTGCAAGGTAAGATAAATATGTACATTGTGTACAAGAGCTGAGTTTCAGATCATTTGATATTGTTTATCGCTGAGTTCAGTGTTAATTTTTAATGCAAGAGATTCATTTACACTCAACTTTTTCTATCTCTAACAAATTAGAGATACCGTTTTTAAAAGTAGAGGCTTTTTTTTTTGTCCAGCAGCGTTTGCACTTACAGAAGCTTAAAATAGAGCTTCATGATGTTCAATGGCTAGTTCTTTTATTTTTTTTTATTTTGCTTCGCATTCCAAGAACACTCCGTTGTTTATGGGGCCTTCCAGAACCTAAATGGTTATTTTTATTGTTCATAAGATTACGTTAAAGCCAACGACTTTCTTTTTGTATAAATGTATCATAATTTCGTCCACATTATTTAAGTTTTTTCTTGACTTTTGAAATAAATATAACTAATGCAACCTTTACTTTATTTAAGTTTTCTTTGCGAACTTCTTCAGTATTTTTTATTTCATTAAGTATTTCATTCTATAATCCTAATTTATCCACTCCTAATTCACGTATATTTGGGATAAGATCTAATCTTATCATTGTTGTTGTTTTTAAAAATCATCAATATAATATAACTAATATATCAGCTACATTTTAAATAATTTTTTTTTTTTTTAACTTTGCGCTTTGGACGTACATTTTAAGTACGATTTTGGTTCATATTGGAAGTACTGACAGAAGACCAAATAAGAACGTGCAATGAACTATCTTTAGGACTTACGTCCAATAAAATTTTAGTTTCTAAAGTTTTTATAGGCAATTTTCTAAAACAATGCTAATACTCAGATCATCGTTTTGAAACTTGAGACATTAGATTAGAAGAATTCCGTAAGTTTCTTTTCATTCTTTGAAGAGAGTTCTCAAAAGGAAAACATGATTTTATGATAGGAGAACACAAATGATTATAAGAATTGTCAAATAAGTGCAAAATATTATGCACATTATAGGCTGTAAATGTATTACCATATATATGTTTAGCTTAGTTCACAAAAAACTTTAGTAATTCATTTGCATAATCTAAATATGGAACACGTAGATTGTCATCATCTTCTAATAATATGGTCATTGCAATAATTAAGACCAAAAAATGTTCATACAACTTCTACTATACTATATCTATGATATTATATCTCTTAATGCAACTGGACTAGTATATATTAAAAATTGTTGAAATTCTGTCCCTTTCCATCTTTCCAAGGCATTTAAACTTCTAGGTTGCCGAGCAAACTCACTTGGTTTGCTCGGCAACCTAGAAGTCCATTATTACTCACCAATACTTAAGATAACTATGAAATTTGAGCAGCAGATACTTACACTTTCTTGCATATTTCTTTGTTATCTTTCTTCAAATCCCAAACGAAACATTTGCTTTTGTACGCAACAAACCGTTAAGCGCATGTAACTGGACAACCAATTGAAATGACAGCTGAAACTTTTGATGAGTGGTGTTGCCAGTTACAAAACTATAGTGCTATGGTAGAAAACAAAAAATATCTAAAATAGATTGTGGGAAATGAGGGGGTGCCCAAACCACCCGACTACCAAATGCTCTTCTCCCTCCCCTATGTCAGACAATATTTTTTAATGCAATAATGCTTACTTAACCAATGATTATTATCCGAACAGTAGTGAATCTGATAGTAACAATTCAGATTGTTACAGTGGTGGTGATTCTAATGAGGGTGAAATTTCATCATTAGGTAAAAACCTGGCTCAATGTGCAACTAGAAATCGTTGGACTCTTTCATCTAATAATGAATTTTTATCTATCCTTTGTGAAAATGGTTGTCCTCTTCGTAAAGATGCAAGAACTCTTTTAAAAACACCAAGAAAAACACCAATAGAAAGAAAATGTGGTGAGAATTATGCATAATATGGAATATTTAAAGGAATTAAAAGTGTTCTAAGCGAAAAAAATGTTGTCGGTACTATTATCAAGTTGTCAATAAATATGAATTTCTCTTTTTAATCCATCAACTATGCAGATGTAGCCAATTCTTGGATGCTTTGATAATTCTGATATATTTATTATTGCTATTTTTTATGGTGATCATAAACCAGATAATATTAATGAATAACTGTTAGATTTTGTTAATAAATGGAATGAGTTAAGGCAAACTAGAATTATGTTCAGTGGAGACCAGATAAGCATAAAGATTAAATCTCTTGTTTGTGGTGCACCTTGTAGAGTCTTTTTAAAGTGTATAGCCCCTCATTCTAGTTATTATTCGTGCAAAAGGGGCATTATTCGTGGAGCACATGAAGGAAGAGTGGTATTTAATGAAGATTTATATTTGAGAGATAAAATTACTTTTGAACAGTTTGGATATCACAATAATCATCAACGATCAATGTCTCTTTTAACTGAAACTGGATTTGATTGCATTTGTTCTTTGACACTAGATTACATGCATCTTGCATGTTAAGGTTTAAAGCGTCGCATCTTAATTTAACTGAAAAAAGGACCAGCTGGGAAAATATCTGCTGTTCAAATTTCAGAGGTATCTCAAGTATTGGTATGTAATAATGGATGTATACCAAGTGAGTTTGCTCGGCAACCTAGAAGTTTAAATGCCTTGGATTGATGGAAAGCGACAGAGTTTCGACAATTTTTATTATGTACTAGTCCAGTTGCATTAAGAGGTTTAGTATCATAGAAGTTGTATGAACATTTTTTGGTTCTAAGTATTGCAATGACCATATTATTAGAAGATGATGACCATCTAAGTGTTCCATATTTAGATTATGGAAATGAGGCTGTCCAAAGAATAATAAGTTATGCCGATTTTCAAGGGAAATGTGTTTGTTTGAATAAAAAAAGAGGTTTATCAATATTTCCATTACTGCACAATGATGACAAAATTTAATTTTAGTTTTTTTCTGAACTTGATATGTAGTTCTATAAACTAGCTTAATTATATAAACAATTGGGAGAAAAACTTCTTTTTATGTCTTTTATATTTGTTTTTAATCTGATTATGTCTAGAACTCGTTTATATTTGTTTTATATAAAAAATTGGGAGAAAAACTTCTTTTTATGTCTAGAACTCTTTTATATTGGTTTTACTTATGATATAGTTATCATAATATAGCTTCTATTAAAGTAAAATTAATATATCTTGGTGTAGAGCAGTATGGCTGGAAGGGTCAATTGAAGAAGAGCTGACAATCCCTTCAATGTGGGTTGAAGGAGCTCTAAATGAAAGGCAGTTTGTACAATGGCCTAAAGGTATTAACGTTTTAAAAGCATGTAAACAACAGAAATATCTCAGAAAGAAGTGTCGTCTTGGTAAGTATTGTGATATTTATATATATATATATATATGTATATATATATATATATATATATATATATATATATATGTATATATATATATATATATATATATATAAAATTTAGATGACAAATTAGTATGTGAAGGTTTTGATTTCACAAGTGATGAATCTGAAGCATCCTCAAATAAGAAAGAAGCTAAAAATCAGATTATGGCTAAAACCTTAAAAAAAATTTAATATGTATGCTCTATTGATTAATTGATTTATGTAGTTTGCACTATTTTTATTTTTAAAATAAATACCATGCATAGTTGTAATTTTTTTGTTTATTTATATAACAAGCAGACACATTTATTTAGATATATATATTTAAAATATCTATATATTTTTCTTTTCTACAGTTGAGGAGGCTACTTTTGCGGTTACAACCCTCTCTAAACTCTATTACTCCGAAACACGAACCTCAACAAACAAGCCCGCTGCGCGGGGAAATATGTTGAGCGCGATACTACCAGAGATATGGTGGGGATCAAACTCGGAACTTTTCGCTTATAAGGCGAGCGCTCTATCACTACTCCACTACCCCATTTTATACCACGTATAATAATAATAATAATAATAATAATAATAATAACAATAATAATAATAATAATAATAATAATAAAAAAAAAGAGCTCTAAAATTTTGGTCACGCTGCCCCAAACATGTGAGCAACAAGTTAATTATATTTTTTAAGCTTCTCAACAAAATATTTATCGATTTATCGATTATTTATCGATAAATTTTAAATTTTATACAAAAATCATTTACCTTCCATGACAATACAAAGTTATGACAATGTAACGTTTTTAATCCCCTTAAATTAAGGAGGAATAAATTTTATACTAACATAATTTTTAAATGCTAATAGATTATAATTTGAAACTTAAAATTTATCTCAACTTAAGTTATATTTAATAATACTTATAAATATAACTTTAGTTGAGAATAGTATAAATATGCCCACAGTGATTTTATGACTCCTTGGGTCAATATTTTACCAGCGCCCTTTCTTATCTAATTTATGCAAAAATGTTTGGTTACCAATCGAAACACTAAGAAAATTAATTTTTTTTTACTAAATTTACCTCGCCATCTCATTTGGATGCTATTATTTTTGAAGAAAAACTGAAAGAAAAAAAATAAATGATAAATTAAAAAGTTAGCAAACAGACAATTAATTGACTTTATTATATTGCTAGTAAATGTAACCTTAAGGTGTAATAACTATTCTTCGGTCTCCTTCGTTAAAAATTAACCATCAGAACTTTATTCATAACGAAATTCGTATAACTTTATTGTAGTAAAGAGATTTGTAACATTGTACTTTCTAGCAGATTGGTAAGCCGGCCTTAAGTTAATGTATTTTTTGACTAGAAAAGGTTTACTAAACAACTGAAAACCGGAATTGTATTAAAAAAGCGTAGCAAGTTGCATGATAATTCAACGAGAGAATGTAGCCTTTCTGGCTTATTATATTCAATAGCTTCATTGATGTGATAATTTTTTTGGGGTAGAAAAACTTAGCGCTCATTAGAGTATTTAGATGACGAACCTCTCTAATAAATTTCTTTTCATCCACATCGTTCACATAAATTTACAAAAAGTTTTGCATTTCTCTTTCAGTCTAAAAGATTCAACTTCTTCACTCAACCTACTATCAGATTCTATGAGCTTTACGAACAAAAACCTGTTTGTTATGCACTTTTCAGCAGCTTAAAAGCGTCTCTAGTTAGAGACTAATCTCAATACTACCTTGCTTTTCAAAACTATCAGAATACATTATGTATCACAGATTGTTTAGATTGTTGGCTTTGATGAAAAGAAATACTAGTTTTTTTAGCCGAGAATTTTCGTTGAATAGGGCTTCCACTAAAAAGATCGTAAAGTAAATGAATCAAACTAAAATAATTTTTCACTTTAATGGAAGATTCAGCGGAATGAACACCGGCAAGGTTGAGGTTGTCAGCGCTGCATGATATATAAAGAACTTGAGGATTCTTTAAAAGTTTTATTATTTGCATTGTTTTGTAAACATCAGACGTGTTGGCTCTGGACAAATTCTCTGCCCTCTTTGAATAAATCATTTTGAGAACTCCAAGCATATACACATATACATACAAGCATATACACACATACATACACACACATATGTATATATATTAGGGGTAGTCAGTTTGAGGAAATTCTCAAATATAAAATACCATACACACTAGATTTGGGGCAAACGTTGAAAAAGGAACTCCCAAAAAATTTGAGCTCAACAGGTCTACTCTATCCTTACCCCCTAAGCAGTTTTTTAGATAAAAAATTCTCAAAAACCATCAAAAACAGTCGATTTTGCAGGTCCAGGGGGAAACTTAAATAAATAAAATTTGAAATTTTTTTTTTTATAGGATGTTTATTTTTACCTATATATTTTAGCAAAAATACATGGCATTGTAGTTATTTTCAAAAAAAAAAAATTTTTGTATTTAGATTTGAAAAAATTACAATACTTAATAACGTACTTACCATATTTATGTTACTGACAAAGGATTATAACTATATATATAAAGTATATACTTTTTACTTTTTTAGTTAGTTATGTAAATCTACAATAAAATTTAGTAATTTTTATAAGGTGGAGGTTTGACGAGACCCTGCTTTAGTAGCTCAAAGACCAATTGAACTGTTCCATTTGTTGTAATAGTGAATTATTTTACAATAATTATTTTGAGTTTGATTTTTTAGGTCAGTAAAAATTAAATAACTTAATCCAAGTATGTATAAAGAAGAAGAGTGTGGTCAGAAAATAGGAAGTAAAAGAACACTAGGGTCTATAAAAAAACTATTCATTATCGAAGAAGCAAAGCAAGCCATTAAAGGTAATTATTAGTTTTAGAATGAAACCCTTACGGTAAAAAAGTTTAGCTAAACTTTTTATTTCTTATTTTTTGTAAACAAAGCCGTCAGCTTCCAACAGGGATGGAAATACTGCAACACTTAGCTTACAACTAATCATTTTTCACAAGAACATCAAAAAAGCCACTATTCTTGCTTGTCCTCCTCAGAAAAACTTTGAAGGATGTGCGATGAAAAGTAAATGTGATTGTAATTTGGCCAAGGTAAAAGAGCCATGAATTAAAGCTGGAGTTTTTATACTAAACGATCAAAGTTTAGTAAAAAATTTTTCAAATCTGGACAATGAATATTAAAAACTTAAGAAGCATGAAAAAAGGGGATCCGCTGCAGATTTAGCAAAGCAACAAGATTTTAAAGTTTACCTGAACAAATTATTCTGGGCTGGCATTCCTGATCTTAGGAATACAATAAAAAATTAAAAAAAAAGATCTGATTCAGACAAGCTTGAGGATTTGGAGTTTCTGGAGGACCAAGAAGGGGAAAGAAGACTTACGCTTGGATCAGAAGATAAGAAGTACAGAAAAATAGTATGCATTTCTTTTAAACCAAAATAAAAAAATTGCTAGACTTTTTAGCCAACTTACTTACAATTTGCATGCCACTTAAGACGGTTTAAAATAAAAATAGCTAAACAAAAAGAACAAAGATTACTCACTATTTCAATTTCTCGTATAATTAAATTAAAATTATTAAGTAGTAAATTTTTTGTTACATTTTTAGGCAATGGAGAGTAGCAGTAAGAGAAAGCAGCAAGTGAAACAGCAATAGAAAGAATTAGAGGGTACAACTAATGTTGAAAATAATACAGATACTAGTGAGGACTCCTTGAGTGATACTGATTTTGATCTTGGAGAGTGGTTTAAAAGAAAACCTTCACAACAAAAAGTCACTGCTGAAATTCCCATAGATGTTTTTGCTAGTAATGTAGCTTTAATGGCTACAATCAGTGATATTTCTCCAAGTGTTTTACATAAAAATACAGGTGCAATTCTAACTCAATCAGGAGATGATCTTACAGATTTCAAATGTAACCAGTCTACAGTAGCTAGAAAAATGAAACATGTAAATCATAATATATGCATGATATCAAAAGAAGATGTTCAACAAGCAATGAATGAATCCCCATGCCCATGCATAGTGCATTTTGATGGCAAAACATTTTTTGAAATAAACAAAGGGAAAAGAATTAAAACTGATAGACTGGCTCTACTCGTAAATATTGAAGGTGACACACACTTGCTTGGAATACTTCTTTACCATCATCATCTGGTAAAGATCAATGCAATGGTGTAATGGACCTTCTTAAGGAGTACAACCTTGAATCCAAAGTAGGAGGAATAAGTTTTGATACTACTGCAAGTAACACTGGGTTAAAGAAAGGTTTTTTAACTAGAATATCCAACAATTTAGGCAAATATGTTTTTCTTATTTCATGCAGACATCATGTATGTGAATTAAGTATGGTTCATTTTTGTAATTCAGTTTCAGATAAACATTCCACAGTACCAGATAATCCCATTTTGAAAAAATTAAAAAAAATTTCAAAAATCCTGATTTTAATTACAATCAAACAGAACTGATAAAGTTTAATTGGAAAGTATTAAGAGGAACTGTTCTTGAGAAAGCTGCGCAAGAGACTTTGAACTTTAGCCAAGAATACATTACAAATGGAAAATAAAATAAGGATTTTATCAGAAATGATAGATTATATATCTTTTTTTAGAGATATTGCTCATTAATTAAAACACATTATAACATAACACTCCATTTTTACTGACGCTATCCTTTCAACTGTCAAACCAATTTTTTTTTCAAGGTTGCCATCAAATTACTGCACCGATGATGACAAGTTCAAACTTTGTTCTAATTTTGGGATTTATTTCTGCCTTTTCTTCTTTTTTATTCCTGGAGTTTTGCCTTTATTTCTGTGTTTATTACTTATTTATTTTGTCTTTGATTAACTGTTTTAAAATAATAACGGATTAGCTGTTTGAGTCATGTCTTTTTTTTAAACTTGTTTCTTTATGCTGTTAAAAATGTTTAGGGAGAATAAAGGGGGAAGGAAGCTTGAAACAATTCCTGCATCTCTTTTAATATTATTTTTTGATGCATAGTATTTTTAAATAAGATATGGTGTTTGTGTCTTTAGATATAGTAATACATCTTAATCATTAATTAATATTTTTTGATATTTTTATCTGTTACAGCCAACTTGCTTTTGCTTTACATGATTTGTTTTATTAAATAAAATTAATCAAACCTTAAGAAACGAATCTTAGTTAATAAAGATTTGTTTTTAATAAAACTGTATTTTTAACACCCATGTTCTTTGGGCTAAGCGGTGATATTATGCAAAAGTATTATTGGAGTTGGGTTTCCCATACCCTAAATCATTTGGAATCCTAGCTTGCATGGTCCAAATTTTTAAAATTTAAGTATTAAATAAATATGATCATTGGGTAAATGATAGTAATTACTTTGTTTTCAATATGAATATTTAATGTCTTTATTATTAATTCAATTTATTGATTGAATTTGTATGAGAGATGCTGAATGTAAGTTAGTTTGACGACAAGATAGTAAAATGTGATTAATATCTTGCTGTGTTTATTACGAAAAAACTACAAGTTAACAGGGGGAAAGAGAAAGATAGGACCTAAATAGACGCAGAAAGAATTTAGATTATAGAATGAAGATTGTAGAAAGAAGAAACGCAAAAAGAATGTAGGTCGTAGAATGAAGATTGTGAAACGAATATTGTAGAATAAATATCTTTTAAGGAAGATCTATAAATTAAGATCTTTTACCCCTTTAAAACCCACAAGGAACTGAGCGTGCTTTTTTTTTGTTACAAATATTCTTAAATTATAAGATATAGATATCTTATGATAAATAAAATTGTTTTTTTTTTAAAAAAAATTTTGACTCTGTTTTCTAGCATGGGACACCGATGTCCCTGCGGTTGGTAAGTGTAAAACTAAAGATTTCAGAAATTACAAATTTTTTTCGAAATAACTTACTAAATAGTTATTATAAGCATTGCATATATTACACATAAAAAATGTACAGCATAAAAAAAATGCTTGAACAAATAAAATAAACTGTACTTTTTTGATTTATATATAGAAAACAGGTACAGTCTGATACACTCTAAATCTATTAGATGGAGTTTATTTATGTAATATTTTAAGAAACAATTTTGTTCTTTCAACAACCACAATTGGGCATCACAACTTGATCATACAACAAGTGTTCTTTGTTCAGTCTTGTCCTTAGCACATTGGACACCTCGTCTTCGTGTCTCGAAATATTCGTATGTGGCTGATTGGATGTGCACCTGCCATATGTATCAATTTGGTCACCTTTTTAATAAAAATTTTGCTCAATAAGAAGTATATTTCTATTTGAAATGTGTAACTGATAGAGTTTGCAAACGCATACCTTTGATGGTCGGCATGATAGTGACTTTTTGCGAGATAAAAATTTTCGTGTCATGATGACGGCAACACATGTCTTAAATTCAAGTAGTGTTAGCATATTAGGAAATTTAGCATTATACAAAATAAAAATGTATGCATTTAAGCAACTGATATCAAGAAGGTCAAAATAAAATGCGAAGGGAAAAGCATAATTTAGATTTTCTATCTAACTCTTAATATAACTTCTTTTGATCAAGCTGATCAACACCTCCCATTCCATTGTTGCAGAAAGAAATTATCTTTGGGCAGGTCACTTGAAATTTTTACCTTCTTTCAACAAAAACAAAGCCAATGTTGTCACTGAAATTTGTTGCAACTAAAGAAACAAATCTAAAAAACAAAGTCTAGCAATATAATCACAAATTAGTGTAATTCCTATTTACAATGATAAGCTGTCTTAGGTTTCTTTCTTGTGCGCTAAAAATAAAATTGTAGCTTGTATATTTATATACACAAAAAAAGTGTAGGCCTACCTGTTGTCCACCCATTTGCATGCAACAATATTGTTGGCAAACATAGACTGGCACTTCTCTTCATTTCTTTGTCTGCCTGCAAAATAATACAAACCAACACCAAATATAATTTACTCAGAGTATATACAAGATTAAAATTATATACATATAAATAAACTGGTAACAAAAATTCTTACTGTTAACTTAAGGATGAACTTTCTATTGCCTCTAACAGTACCCACAAAACAATGTCCTTGATCCTGAAGGATTTTGACCAATGTTGGTAAATTAAAAAAGTTATCAAAAAAAAAAGTAATGTTTGACCCATGCAATCTAGAAGTCAAGTTTAAAATGACCACTTTCACCTAATCAAAAATGAGCAGACGAAATATCAAACTCATACAAATAACCAGCGTTTGAACAGCACCAAAACCAAAACTTGAAACCACACTTGATAGGTTTGTTCTTTAAATACTGCTTTATCAAGTACCGTCCTTTGAGATTTTGCCATGTATTAATCAATACTTTGTCTGTCAGTATCTTCACGTGCAGCCAAAAAGT
>NC_088929.1:5735000-5820000 GCF_038396675.1 Hydra vulgaris | reverse complement strand
GAAATTACATGATGCGACAACCAAAAATGGTCAGCCACTATCCATATATTCTAAAATCCTTGATAACGAACTTTCACAGCTCCATGTCGTGGTGAAAGCGCTCCCCTTTGGTTATCAGAAAAAAGTCTATAAGGGAATTCAGGAACTGCATTTTCAAGTACATTCAACTTTATAAACATTAATGAGCTTTGCAACTCGATCATTGACTGCATGGGACTTGTTATTTCCAAAAAAGTTTACGCATGTCTTTTTGAAAGCTAACCAAGCTTCCAATTCCTGTGAACTAAGGACCCTTTTAAATTCAGTATCTAGTATAAGCTTCCACATTTGTGGTCCAACAGAAATATTTGCCTTCAGTTTTTTAGTACTAACTTTTAAAAATTTTGTAAAAAGGCATTGGAACTCTTATGAATCAACTTTACACATTGCTTTAACAAATTTATTTAGGCAGCCGTAAAGCAGTGGCAAGAGTTTTAGCTCAGAACAAACGGGCCCGTGGTTTCATACCGGTTTTTGCCAGATAAAAAGCGTTGGAACGGAAAGAGGCGTCAACTTTCTAGTTAAAAACTCTTCTGTTGTGTTCTGTGATATGTTTGGCCTTTTTGGAGCACCTTGAATATCACATAATATAGAAAAAAAGTATTCTTAATTAATTGAAGCTTTGTGTGGAGAGATAGTAGAAAGATCTTTTGCAAATCAACTTAAGAGACATACTGAATACTGCTTGTTACTGAAACATTTTTAAATCTAAGTGCCCAGTCACGTTTGCTGTAGTGTTTGGTTTTGACACGACCAGGGAACACCACCAGTTGCAGCTTTGTCACTATACTATTGTCTAGAGGATTTGAAATGGACAATTACTCAAAATTTTTCACTGAGCTACGTGTTGAATCCATCACTAGATAAGCGTTATTGTGCTCAGAGATGTAACTATAACTCTTAGATATGAATTTTGATGCCTTCTTATTCTCAAATTCCGCCACTAGTTTATCTAATTCTAATGTTTGTGCTTTATCGTATTTGTTTGTCAAAAAAAGAGAGACGTCACAAATAATCGGTGACCAATCTGTATTCGGCTTATTCGGTTACCTTTTTTGTACTATTTGATATTTGGTCGAATATTGCAAACTGTTTGGCCGAATACCAGATTGTAACGAAAAAAAACCGCATAAAAAAGGATTTCATATAGCTGATTTTATTACTTTTTATTCTAAAAAACAATAGATATTTTTAATACTTAGAATCTATAGATGTTAAATAATGATATAACATCTCTCACCATTTGATAATAGCTATAGTTGCAAACTTCTTAAATGTTATTCGTACTTTCAAAATTAGCCGTTAACTGCGTACCCTGTCGCCAGCAAATAAAAAGAAAATTTTAGCAAGTTCTATTAAGATAAAGTTTTGAGTTTGCTGACCACAACTTCTAAGGGTTTGCTGTGTAAATTAAGCAAAACTATAAAACTTTCCTACATCTTTATATGTAGGCATACTTTTAGTAAAAATTGGCTGGATCGTTTCCATTTACATTTTTTTTTCTTACAAAGTAGAGCTGAATCATCACTGGTGCTACTAGTCACCGGTGATATTTCATCTGTGTGAAGCAGCCTTTCACTGAGAAGCATTAACCGTTAACTGACATCTTTCTCAGAGAATTTAACAATTTTTCATCAATAAAAAAAGTTTTATATTTAACATTTCTAATAAAGTTAAATCAGGCTTTAAGTTCAGCACCCGTTTTTACTCCTCTTCGTTAAGCTGACGTTTCTTTTAAGTTTCCGTTAAAAAAAAAAAAACTTTACACGGCCAGTTTTAAAACAATTTGATATCAAACAACATGACAAGAAGGTCATTTTAAAATAACAACTTTTTATGATAAGTAAAACCCTATTTATAAAATATTTAGCTTAATTAGAGTTTATCTTATTAGTAAGTTTGACTAGTAAAATAAACGACATCACATGGTTATCAGTCACAAGTAATTTTTTAAAAAAGACTTGTTTCATGGTCTATGTGATCAATATAAGAATGCGTTTAATCTCAATTTAATGTATCTAATGGAGCAGTGCTCTTAAGCCATTTTTGAAACATGGCGCCTATATATTTCTTGTGGTAACTGCAAAGTAACAATACTTCCTACTGTTATTGCTGCAAAGCCCTGAGAACCTTATTATACAATCCTTTTTTTGAAATCCGACATATTCATTAGAAAGCTATTGAAAGTAAAACTTAATTATCTTATTAAGGGACTAAATAAATAAATTTGAATATATGTTCCTATATATGTATATATATATATATATATATATATATATATATATATATATATATATATATATATATATATATATATATATATATATATATATATATATATATATATATATATATATATATATATTCACGTACTTGTCTATTTTTGTATCAAACCAAATGCATATTTATATTTATACATAAATTAACACATATATGTTATACAGTCACGCATGACTTTAACATTCAGAAATTCTCGTAAAAGTGCGTGCATTAAAATTAAATGCAAAATACATTTCATATAATAACAATTACTAATTTAAAATTTAATAAGTGTATTAATTTTATATGTAAAGTGTATAGTTTTATATGCATACATTTTTTTCCAATCAAGGAATAAATCATGTAAATATGATATAGCATATATTATAGCTTATTTATTATAAAAATAAACTTATTTGGTATTCTTGGTTTGATTATACCATTTTTTAGTATTCTTAACATAATAGTAAATACTCCTCCGAACTTTGCATAATGTTCAAACTAAAATCAATCCAAAAAATCTAGTTAAACTGGTATATATTCAAAAACAAGATAAAGGATTACGACGGCATTTTTAACCAATCGTAACATTAACAAATAAACAAGTATCTGTATAGTAAAATAAATAATTTTTAACAAAAAACTATTTGTGCTCCAAGAAGTCAGATTGCAAATTCAGCGTCAAATATTGTATCCAAGCCAATCCAAAGCTATCTCATAAAAATTCTCTTTTGACCAGTGTAATTTAAATTTCGTATTAAAAAGTCTAATCGCATTGCTTAATCAAAAAAAGGCGATAAAAATTAAATGTAGTAGTGATAACAACAGTTAACACTTGTCACAATGTAACGTGATGAAATAACTTATGAGTTATCAAGTTTTTTTAATCACACTAATTTTATTTTGATTTCATATTGTTTTACTGTTATAGCTGCTTCCTACAAAATTAAAATAAACCATTTGTGTTTTACTATTGGGTTTAGAGAATTTACTAATTTAATATGCCTAGTATTTTCTTTTATTTTTTGAGAGTGAAGTGTTTTTTATATATTTTTATATATTCTAATAATGATTAGAAAGTGTAAAAAAATATCTATAAAAAAATGTTGTTAATTTAGTAGAGTAAGAAAGCATGAACCAAAAAAGTATTTATGTTTAGGTAGGTTGACTTAAAAGGCAATTACTACAGGACAAAAAAAATTAAACATCTTTCCATGATGCAGCATGATAACTTTACCAATTTTACTCTCAAAACCAGATAAAAATGGGCTAACAAAAAATTCAAATATACAAGTGAAAGTTATGAATTGGAGTGGCTATTACATTAGAAACATAAAAAATTCCTACTGAGTAAGATAAAATTTAAATACGGAATATTAACAGAAAAGTAGGAGTATTTATTGAAAAGAGAAAGAGAACCAACATTACGATAATATGACAATTATTGAAGGTTAGCTAAAAGAGCAGTCCAAATTTTTTTTTTAAATTTACAATGCTTTTTTTCACTTTCGTCTGGCAGAGAAAGGGTATCATTCTAAGATCTGCTCCAGATATGGCAACAGTATTCCATACAAGAACGGATTTATTATTTTTAAATATAAAGAATAGAATCCAAAATAAGAAAGTGGTGAGCACAATAAAAAGATACAACCTTAGCAGATGCTAAATTTGATAAGGATACATATGGTTTCCAGCAAATATTGGAATTAAGAATTATTCCTATAAAATGGAAGTTAGATTACTTATCGAGTACATTACTATTAATAAATATAGGAAGATCTAGATTGTTACGATAACAATTTGCCCAAAAAAATAGAGTTTTATCTAAGTTAATGTTCACCAGCCACAAAGTGCCCCAATATGTAGCAGAAGTGAGATCCTTTTCAAGCTCAAATGTTACCTTGTAGCCATCAGAAAGTGTTAGTTCTTATCAAGACAAAAAAAATGGTTGCATCTTTAGCGAACAATGCCACCTTAGGTATTAGGATTTCTGAGAGATCATTATTGTATATCTAAAAAAGTACAGAGCTAGAGATAGAACATAGAAAAATCTTTAAAGTTACAGGAAACAAAGAAGATTTATGACCACTGAAGACAACTTTTATGATGCAATTGGTAAGGAAGGATTTAATAATCTTAAAGATATTACTTAATACACCCTAAAAAGAGAGCTTACCAAACATGGCAAAGTTTATCAAAGATTTTAGAAACGCAGAGAGTGATAGCCCTAACTTCTCCACATCCATCTAATGCACAGTAATTATATACAAATAAGCTATTGATTATTACTGTTAACAAATCAGCAGTAGAATAAGGGGATTGAAATCTATATTAATGATCAGAGAGTAGGTTAATAGATTCAATATGAGAGATAAATATAATATAATAGATTCAATATGAGAGATGAGTGTTTGTAAAGACTCAAAAATTGTGCTTATGATGGTAAAACGACTAATGGGACATTAGTTAGACAAGTCAAATTGTTCTTAAGAATTTTTGAAAATATGGATAACATATGCCGCTTTTCAGCAGGCTTAAAAACAAGACTCTGATAAGCGTTTGTTTAATAGTTTGAAAGTATAGACGATAGCTTAAAAGAACACTTCTGAAAGGCTATAATAGGTATGTTGTCCTGACCACAAGCCATTAAAGATTCTTGGAGGAAATCACTGGTCTAAGTAAGTATATTCCAACCTGTTCTATACTTTTTCCTTAAGTATATATCCGAGCTGTCTAGAATCGTAAAACATGGTTCGTTACCAAACCGATCATTTTTATACGTATTTATTCCACACCAATCATTTCTTAACTTATTCCTTATTTTCATTAATATTTTTAGTTAAAATTAGAAGAACAATTTATGATAAAAAGTTAGTTTAAGAGCAAAAATTATTTAGATACATACCTTTTCTACATACCTAAAGCTTCAAAAAAATATTTATACTTAGCAGTGAAAATTATTTTAAACAAAATAAAAGTTACAATTTCTTAAAAAAAACCCTGATATTCTACTAACGGGTTGATGCATAAGTTATAGGACAAATTAAAAATGTCATCATCTTATTTATAAATAAAAAAAGTAAACTGTTATTATTATTTTATTTCTTTCTTTTAATAAAAAAAAAATTATTTCTTATAAAAAAAACGCCATCATTTGCAAAAATCAATCTCTTTTTTGCTAAGACTCTTCAAAAACGACAGTAAAAACTTGAATAAGTTTCTTGTTGTTTTATTATTCTCTTAAAATAACCATTCATACGCTTCCAACAAAGAAGTTGCCTTAAATATAAAGTATTGCGTTAAAAAGTATGATAACTGCATAAGTTAGATTGGGGTATTATGACCTTCTTAAACGAAAATTGTAATCTTTTCAAAAATAACTAAGGGTGACCCAAAATTCATGACCTAGTTTAAATCTGGACACAAACGTGTTTTGTTTATCTAATCTAAAACGCAAAAATATTACTTCTTCAATTTAAACAAAGATTAAAACCTTTGTCTAAAACCATTAAAGTTTAGAGGTAAATAACTATCCCCAAATTTTATAATAAGAAGACTAATATGAAGTATTTTGAAAATTGGGTTGACAAGATATTAACAATATTCGTTGTTTTGGTTAATCTGTATTTTCTAGTTTTTTTATTATTTACTTTTTAATAATCTGTTTTATCAACATACATAGATTTTCATAAATAAATATATGGACTTGAAAAATTTTAGTTTTTAACATGTATTGTTAAAAACTAAAATTTTTCAAGTCCATTAAGAAAAACTTACTGTTTTTTAAATGCATACAAAAACTTAAATGTGTAATAACATACATTTGTATGCATATACAAATGTATATTTATATACATGTACTTATAAGTATAAGTATACTACAGATTGAAGCATTTAAGTATATTGTATTTGTATGAACATGTATAAACACGAATAGTATAAGTAATACTTTACACTTATAAACAAATGCAATACAGTTAGGTTTTTTAATATATACCGTACTTGACTGCCGTACTTTCAAGTGTGATGAGATTACATAGGATAAATAGACTATGCAATCTTATCAAGTCATACAGATTGAGACATTTAA
The DNA here is from genome assembly GCF_038396675.1 of Hydra vulgaris. Classification (NCBI taxonomy): domain Eukaryota; kingdom Metazoa; phylum Cnidaria; class Hydrozoa; order Anthoathecata; family Hydridae; genus Hydra; species Hydra vulgaris. Next base: position 5,813,612 of record NC_088929.1, on the reverse strand, counting down.
GTATATTATATATGTAACTACATATATAAACGTGTATTGTATATACATTAGTATAATTTAGTTATAAATTATTGGTATTTACATATACAATATACTTAGGTTTTTTAATGTATGTCATACTTAACCGCATCTTTAATTGTGGCGAGATTACATAGAATGAATAAGCTAAAGCTATCAGTTCCATTTGAGCTTAAATATACAAGTTCAGTGTCCGGAATAAGTTGTCATTCTGGAAAGTTAAGTTGTTTATATTGGAAGGGATTCTGCATTCTGGAGCCTGGCAAGAAGATAGCTCCTCGCTCGTTAGATAAACACAACAGTTTCCCCTTTGACGGGGAAAATGTTGAGATTTATCTAATGAGCTAAGAGCTAAGCGTAATACTCTGTTTTTATCAATGCATTCATACAAACATAAAATTAACCATGAAAATTATGCGATTTATGTATGTATATAAATATATCGCATATATATATATATATATCGTATATATATATATATATACATATATATATATACATATATATATACATAAATATACATATATATATATGCACATATATATTAAATTTAATTAAAGGCTAAATTGCTAGAACTTTTAAAATAAATAATACTATACTGTGTTTTTATTATGACATAAAAAATCTTTTTAACATCCTTATAAGCAACTTGTATCCAACTTGACTTATAAATAAAATTCTACTTATAAATACGAATCCAAAAACCATGGAGTCATAAAAAATCTAATTTGCACTTCCCTATGATAGTAATATATACATATGCATATATATATGTATATATATATATATATATATATATATATATATATATATATATATATATATATATATATATATATATAATGTATATAAATAAATTACCTTAAGAGTGCAAGATCTTTCACAGTTTAGACAACTTTACTTCCTAGCATTACTACTTATTCTGAATATCGATTTTGTGCATTTAAGATGAAATGGAACATATTAATCAATATCTTTTCATTTCAGAGGCTCAATAAGTTTCCAAAGGTACTGTAACTTTAGCCTTTTCTCATCCTATGGAATTTATGCTTAAATGTGCAGTATATTAATCATGAAAAGCATTAAAGATTTTATTGTTTTTATTCTGCACTTAAATGCTCAGTATGTTAATTATGACAAACTTTAAAAAATTATATTGTTTACGGAGCTCACGGAGTTCCGGTGATTCATGGAGTTATGGAGATTCACGGAGCAACCGTTGCGCAATAGTGGAGCACTTGCATCCGACACAAAAGATCCGTTGTTATAAACCCCACCTCTGGGCAAGTTTTGCAACATCGACGAGGAAGGAGGCGTTAACTTTCTATAAAATGCTATTTTGTGGTGTTCTGTGGTTAGTCGTAAGGAGTTCATGACGCACCTAAATTTAAAAAAAATAAGAAGATTATGTAAGTAAAGCGGGTGCACGAAATTAATGTGAAAGAGTGAATACGTAACTCTCTTTTAGTGGTTTTATTAATATATTTTTCATTGTGTTTGTATTTTGTTGGGAAAATGTAACAACTTTAATAAAAAATTATAGTTTACCCATTTAAGTTAAAATAAGTTTTAAAATGACAAAAGAAAATAAATATTTTGCACAAGTTTTATGGAAAATCTGAATTTAGCTACGATTCAGAAGCTAAAAAGTTGAAAATATATTTCTATATCGTTAGTCATGTTGTCCAATATTTTTCCTAAACAAAATTATTCAAATGCATATCTGGTAATGGAGGAAAGGAGGTTTTTTCAAGATATAAAGGTTGTTAGAAAACTGGTTCGCAGTTTTATGAATAACCCAGGGTACACACAAAATATAATCATTTTCTCATTGTTTTATCGTAAAAGTTTATTATAATCATCGAATCGAAAAAACAAAAAAAAATGACTATGCAGAATCAATAAAGAATTGATTATGTCATTTAAGCAACAGAAAATAATTTTTATTTTTGTTTTGTGCGCAAGGTTATCGGTAACATTAAAACATAAGTTCCAAAATTTATTACAAACCCATTGGAATAAATTAATTTCTTTGAAATATTTTATCTTCTTATATTAATTTAAAGAAATTAATACTTAATTCCCAATAAAAGTCAATGAATACCTTATTTTAGTTGTTTTTCTACTTTCACACTTGTTTCGTGTACACGCTTAACGTGTAATGTATAACTTACAAAATATATGTTTAAACATATACATTCATGTATATACTTAAATGTCATGTACTTAAATACACACATATACTTAAATGTTTTAATCTATATTATACTCAGCGAGCACGGGGACGTACAAAATACGTTCAATGAACATTAAGACGGAACGTCTTCTAGACGCGTTCTAACCTGGTTCTAAATTATACGCTCAAAGACGTCTATTCAGGACGTTCTAAAGACGTCGTAAGAAGACTTAAATAAGACTTTCCGTTTGAGTGCAGTTATACAAAATCGCTCTAGAAAATACGTCTTTCAAACGTTTAAAAGATGTTCTGAACGTCTTTTGAACGTTCAAAATCATTTGTTATGAAATAAGCGTATTTTAGCAAACGGCAAAGAAACGGCAACCAGTTTACTTCATTAATTAAAATAAATAAAACACAAAATTCAAAAGTATGAACAAGATTAAAACATATTTCAAATTACAGATCTAAAAAAGATCATAAGAAAAGTTTTAGTGCTATAGTTTTTTACAGTCCGACACCTTTTCTATCCGGCGCACTTTTCAGAAATCTCCTGCGCAAACTTATTGTTCATTTTTGGCATACTTGGGCATGGTCTCTGCAAAACACAAAGAAAATGTGTTAATAATATTTATAGAATATAGAATAAAGAATATAATAAAGATTTCATCAAGTTAGCTTACCCAAATGTGAAGGCTAACTGAAGATTTAATATAATGTAACAAGTAATTATATTTTAACAAAAATATAAAAGGCAACTTATTATTATGCATAATATAATGATTTTTTTGATCTTTTGATCTTAACTATGATCTTAACCGTGATCTTAACCGTTTGATCTTCAATGTGAAACCAACAAATCAATTAATTTTATAGTCAGACTTTTAAAGTTAAAAAGACCTAACCTTATCATTTAAAAATCAAAATCAACCTTTAAATCATTTAAAGATCATATTAGGGGTCATCCATAAAAGACGTCAGTAAATTTTCTCAATTTTTCAACCCCCCTCCCCCCTTTGTCAAACTGTCAATTTTTGGCCAACCCCCGTTATTTATGATGTCAGTTTTTGTGTACTCCCCCTAAAAAACAATAAAAATGCTTACAAACCATTGATTTTTTTTCGGACTAAATTATACATTTATATAAAAGTAGATCTCATCAAATTATATTATATAATAGTCAATATCTCATTAAATAATCAACAAAGCAAATAGTATTACATATCTTTGATATAATCTTCCCATGGGTTGTTGAAGTGATCATCAATTAAAAAATAGGTAGTGAATGCTCTCCGCGCTCTAAAAGGATATCGTATTCTTGAGGTACAATCAAAATCGTTGCGTCAACTTCTTTTTCATCTAATCATTCAGCAGTTTCCAAACTTTTCAGCAAAGCGATGGCTGCCAAAAATTCTGTCTGACGCTTGGCAGCGATACAAACAGGTTAGACCCTTTTGATTAGAGGAAGTGTTATAGCAGAAGAATGAATAGAAGCGTACTTTTTTAACATAGCTTGAGAGGCAAAAGAGATATTGTACTTTTTATAGATTCTATCAGCTAGGCTAGACTGAATTGATGGACAAAACGCATCATACGGCAAAATTAGAAATCATTTGGCAGTACGAGGAAGAATACTTTCAATGTTTATTAATTGAGTCAATCTTAAGCCACTGTTCTTGCATTTTTTTTGATTTTTCGTGGTCAACAAACTCAAAGTTAATGCACTTTGTTGATCATCAATAACAGATCGCTCATTGATGGGCTCAACAAAGTGTGAGGAATTCTTGTCAAGTTCAAGTAGAGTATACGTGGGGGCAGACTGTTTTGGAGTATTGGCCCTAAATGATAATTGCTTGCTCTTGAACTAAATTGCCTTTTTGTTAAATAAATTGATTAAATAGATTAGTCTTGATTCAAGATCCTTATGCACCAGTTTCTCTTCTTTTAATGAATTTCATATACTATGGACTTCTTTCTGGATATTAGCCTTTTTTTCATCGGGATGAGCATTTCCATACGAGACCATCAATAAGTTAAGTAATGCGGTTTTATCCATATTTTAATACTGATTTATTAGTATTGTTTACATCACAATCAGAATAATGATTTTGCTCATAGTTAGCGCAAGCCTTTTAAAAGAGTTTCTTCAACCCGCTAGGGAGAAATTAGCGTTTCGAATTTTCGATAGACTTTATGTGTTTGCATTGCATTACGTTTTACAATCAACTAGAGAGCTATTAGAGTTTCGTATTCGAAATAATGACAATTTAATTTCAAAAAATGACAAATTTATGAGTTTACTTTTTTGAGTTTACTTTGATCCACATTTGATAATCCGCTTGGGAGCGAGTAATGATTGTGAATTTTATATACAAAGAGTTAACATTTCTAACCTAATTTGATTCACAGTCAAATGGTAATATATTAATAAGACGATAGTAATTTTTATTTTACGTTTCTAGTTGTTATTTATTTATTGTCTCGGGGAAACTTATTCCGTTAATTTATAATATTATATTATAAATAATTTAATAAAACATAATATCTTATTTCCCGGATTTGATATTAATTTCCCCACAAACAAAACATCATTTCGATACCATTTAGTTGATGTAAATATCGTTACAGCCTGCTCATTAAGACTAAAAAAATAATTTAAATTGACATCACTTTGGCCTCAACTTCTCCCTACCAATTTTTAATTAGCGTCAAACTTTCCAGCACTCCCTCCCCCGTTATATTTACTAACATCATATATGGATGACCCCTATTAAAGAATTTGCAAAATATTGAATTTTTGAAATTCTATATACCGAAATCTTATACGTATATAAATGTTCGAATAATGGAAAGTTTTGTTGTTCCAAATAAGGCAAAGAAAATAGCGATTCCTGTTGATGCGCAAACATTAGTCGTTTAGTTATTCATCAATTTTTCAATATCAATTTACTCGAGCTTTGTAAGTTTTGCAAATAGGTTCCTCATATACCAACAAAAATCTTTATCAGAGCTGTATGTCAAACTTGACAAATTTTTCGCAATTCTAACATCTAAAATTTAGAATATTGATATATATATATATATATATATATATATATATATATATATATATATATATATATATATATATATATATATATATATTTATATATATATATATATATTAATTGGGGTTGTTTATCTATAATTTAATTAAATGATTCAAAAATTTTCATTTAAACAAAATTTTGTTTAAAGGAAAAACAACATTATTAATAGTACTTTAAGTTTCGTGATATACACGGCAAACATAAGCTATTAAAAATAAGAAAAAACTGTTAGAAAAATTAGTTTGAAAATAAACTTTCTCATAAATGAATTAAAAACTACGATAGAACGATGTAATTCAGATGTACTGAAAGGTGTAACTATTTAGCCTCCGTTATCAAAAGACTACAGTAGGAACTTGCCGCATGTCGATACTTAGATAATATATCGCCTTTTTTTTTGAGCAGGTTGTTATCTTTGTGATATAAATTTATGAACTTCTCATAAAGGCAGAGGTTACAAATTTCGGATGTTGTTTTAATAGGTTTACGGTGTTTTATAATTTTCCACTATTCAAAAGATTTTAATGGATTTGCGTATCTACGTTTGAATGGTTTTCGCTGATACCGAAATATATTTTTTCTTTTTCTTTAGGATTAGGATTTTCATCATTCACAGTAGCTTTATAAACAATATTATTTAAAAAACACTGGTTGTTCAATGGGCAAGCGGTATTTGTAATGCAGTTGCAAGTTCTTGCATTCAAATTTCTTTCATTGTGTAAAATCGTATAGTTACGTAAACTAATTATAGACATTACGTTTTGTATACAGCTATAACTAACTTTAATTAAATTTCTGTTGAATATTTTGTAAAATTTATGGTTAAATTCCTGGTGATAAAAATTTGGCACAAAATAAACTCAATCAGTAAAAGAACAACAGAAAGTTTAATGCACAGAAAATTAGTACAAAATATTAATCATTATTTTAGTTTTTTACTTTCAGGACTAAACTAATGCTTTCTCACCATAACGACGTATTTCGTCAACTTTTTTGTATTCATGTTCGCACATGTCTTGTACAAGGTTTTTATCAACTTTTCTTAAACAAGAATAAATTCTTTTTTGCAGCTAATCTTCATTTTCAGCTTCCTATTCGTTTTCATACACGTAGCATTTAAGGATTGACCAGAAATCTTCTATTGGAAGTATATCTAGGACACTTGCCGGATTATCAACTTTTGTTACATAACGGATACTTTTCACAGCAAGATAATTGGCCGCACTTCTAGCATAATCTGAAGAGGTCAAGTCAGGCCAGAATAAATAATTAACATCACTGCGATGTTTATTGATAAAATGAATCAATTGTATGATGATGCATTTATTTTTGTACACTGTTTGGTTAATTGCCTGTCTTGCTGGAAAAATAAATGGTTTTGAGATTCAACGAGGGGATACGGTAATCCATACAAAATTTTTTTTCGAATTTGTTTTTGCGCTTATATTTTACATTTTGTGGTGCATTTTTTGCTTAATATGATTAAAATTCAGCCTTAGAATTTTCATTCGTATGTTTAAATTTAAAATAAGACTCATCTTCAATGACAAAGCCACGGTTTCTAAATTTGCGACACACACATTTCTTCACACTTCAGTTGCAACTGATTTAACTGTTTATCAGTGCAATCAGAGATTTTGTTTTTTAATGTAGCAAGTGTTTTTTTTTTTTGTTTTTTTTAAATTATTTTACAGTGTGGGAATGATCACACTCTAATTTAATTGCAATTTTTCTTGTTAAAGTTACAGACCTATATATATATATATATATATATATATATATATATATATATATATATATATATATATATATATATATATATATATATATATATATATATATATATTCAGTCAGATTAGATTATCCTGCTATTGGTAACATGTAACCCAGTACAATCTGCTTTATGTCCTGCTGCTTTGTAGGATATGCCTTTTTAGGCAAAGGCTAAGAGACGCCAACTCTGATTTAAAACACCCCCTGCCTTGGGGCTCTTGGTTGAGTAAAGGAGATGGATAGAGATGGTGTCTCGTAAAAAATACTTATCTTGGGCAGAAGTTAAATGCACCCGGCTACTGTCTTGTAGAAGGCCTCCTAGGCAAAGAATTAAGGGGTAAACAGATTCTATCTGCTTACCAGCCTCGCACCCGTTCTTCATCTATTACGCTGGCGAAGATATATTTTTAATACATTGTTTCCAGTTTAGATGTTGAATGCTGGATCTTCTTGACTCAATGTATGGGTTTTGCTTGTGTCTCTGTTTTTATGACTAGGCAACTCATTCTATTATATCAGAGAGGCTGATTCCACCAACAGCTGAAAAATATCAAAGTATTAACAGTGCCATGTTGTGCATGGATGGTGTCCCTGTTTGTACTTTTGGTTTGCATTGCGGAGGCCACATTGGGACCCCTTTGTTACGGCTTAGGGTTTCTTAGTAGTAATGAGGTAATTGCTTGGGTTATTAAACGGTGTTCTGAGTACTATCTATGCTTTGAGTCAAGTTCTTCAATCTAATTTAAAAATGAATAAAGTACCAAAAACTATAAAACACAAAAAATCATCATCATCAACAAGTTCTCAAAACCTATCATTCACTTATATTCGTGGTCTTCGAAGTAACTTTTCTTCTTTTGAGTCTTATCTGTTGCAAAGTTTACCAGACCTACTTGCTTTTTGTGAGACTAATTTGAGTTCGGCTGTCTCATCTTGTGATCTAAGTGTTGATGGTTATCTTCCTCTAATTCGTAAAGACTCCAATAGTCACATGCTTAGCCTCGGCAATTACATTCGTAAGAGTTCACCCATATGTCATGAAACTAGGTTTAAATCCACAGACTATTCTTTCATGTGCTTTCCAATCCCTAACTCAAATAGTCAACTTTCCAACTCGCTTTCCTGACAACCCAAATCATCTACCTTCTCTACTCGACTTATGTCTTGTTTCTGATCCTAGTCAGTGCTCAGTTTCTCCACATTCACCCTTTGGTGCTTCTGATCACAGTTTGATCTCTCTAAAACTAATATCTCATTCTTCTTCATCACCTGAATCCACCTATAATCGAACCTCTTACAACTGCAGTAAAGTTGACTGGGATTCTTTCCGTGATTTTCTTCGTGATGGCCGAAGGGTAGAAATCTTTCGTCTTCCTGTTGACAAATGTGCTTCTTACATAACTTCGTGGATTTAGGTGGCATGGAATCTTTTATTCCCTCTCAACGATTCCAGGTCAAGCCTCACTCTCGTGCTGCTGCGATTACCAATCGAAACCGTTACTTCCATATTTATCAGCAAAACTATTCTTCAGAAAACAGACGTCTGTTTGTTACTGCTAGAAACAATTGTAAAAAGGTTTTGTCTAACGCTAAAACCCGCTATTCTCAGGTCATGAAATCTCGTATCTCATCTCAAAAATTAGGCTCTCGTGACTTCTGGAGAATCTTTAATAATATCAATAATAAGGGCAAATCTATAATTTCGCCTCTCTTGTATGGTTCAGACCTCACCTAAAGACATAGCCGAATTGTTTGCTAAAAACTTTTCATCAATATCATCTCTTGATTCCACGAGTTGCGTACTACCTGATATAGCCAACAAACAGGATGATCCATTGCTTGACATTCATATCACTCCAGCATCTGTATCTAAAGTGATTTCTTGCGTAGACTCTTTTACAGCTTGTGGCCCGGACAACATACCTGTTATTGTCTTGCAGAAGTGTTCTCCGGAGCTGTCATCTATACTCTCAAAACTATTCAACAAGTGCTTATCAGAGTTTTGTTTTCCAGCCTGCTAGAAAGTGGCATCTGTTATCCCTATTTTCAAAAATTCTGGAGAGCGATGTGATTTGTCTAACTACCGTCCCATAAGTCTTTTTCCTATCATAAGCAAGGTTTTTGAATCTTTAATTTACAAACACTTAATTTCTCATCTTGAATCTAATAACTTACTTTCTGACCATATGGATTTTGATCTTCTCGTTCTACAGCTGATTTGCTAAAAGTAATAACTGACTGGTTTTATCGTGCATTAGATGAAGGTGGAGAGGTTAAGGCCATTGCTCTTGACATTTTAAAAGCTTTTGATAAAGTTTGGCATGCTGGTCTTCTCCATAAGCTTTCTTCTTATGGTGTATTCAGCAACATCTTTAGGATCATTGAATCCTTCCTTTCCAATCGTAGCATAACAATTGTTCTCGAAGGACAACACTCTTCTTCTTATTCTGTAACTTCAAGGGTTCCTTAAGGCTCTATCTTTGGCCCTATACTCTTTTTAATTTACATTAACGATCTTCCAGATATTTTCACATCTAAGGTGGCATTGTTTGCTGATGATACAACCATTTATTCTTTTCGTGATAAGAAACCGACACCCTCTGATTGCTTGGAGGGGGCATTTGAGCTTGAAAAGAATCTGGGGCGGATCTTCTAATGATGCCCTTTCTCTTTTAGACAAAGTGCAAAAAGGCATTGCAAACATAGTTGGACTTGCTCCTGCAGCCAACCTCCAACCATTATCACATCGTCGTAATGTTGCTTCTCTTTTTCTTTTCTGCAAATACTATAATGGGCACTGCTCTAAAGAGCTAGCGTCTCTTGTGCCATCTACTAAAATTCATTCTCGTGTTACTCGTCATTCAATTAAGTGTCATCCTATTTCTGTGACTGTTCCTAAGTGCTCCAATAACGCTTATTCGTCTAGTTTTTTTCATGGAACATCATCTCTTTGGAATTCGCTTCCTTCATCTTGCTTTCCTGATTCATAAAATTTGCAATCTTTTAAGTCGTCCGTCAATCGTTATCTTGCTCTACAATCTTCATCTTTTCTCTTTCAGTAACTTCCAACTTTAATTAATGGCTGCTTGCACTTTTGTTGGAAGCGAAGATGTTTAAAAAAAAAAATGTATAAAAATACATATATATATATATATATATATATATATATATTTCCTTTACTGTAAAATATGAATCACAAAGTTTTCAGTCTTAAAATAATGGAATATTGGTTGTTTTTTTATTATCAAAAATTTTTTGACCAAACACGTTGTTTGTTTTATAATAAATTATTATATAACAAAAGAATTATTTAAATACTTTGTTGGGCCTCTTTTTTCTTGGATTACAGCTTCTAGACGTCTAGGCATTGATTCGACGAAAGATTTTGTTTCTTCTGGTTGAATCTTTTCCCAGGCTTTTTTTTGGAGAATGACCGGATCTTCAATTTTTGATCTAAAGTTTCCCACAAATGTTCAATGGAATTAAGGTCCGGTGATTTCGGGCCATTCTAAAACCTCAATAATATTTTCAGCAAACCACTCCATGGTTTTTGTGGCACTACGCTTGGAATCGTTATCTTGCAAAATCATATCTTAGTCGAAGTTTTTGAGTAGATGACTTAAAATTTTTCTTTAACATGTTTTGTATTGCACCTGGTCCATTATAGCATCAATAAATTGGAGATTTCCGACACGCTCCAAGCTATTGAACCCCACATCATCACGTTAACGCCACCATACTTAACATGTCCTATAACGCAGCCTAATTCTTCGGCGTTTGTCCAAACTTTTTGTGCTCCATCAGATGACTTTAAGTTGAATTTGGTTTCGTCGCTCCAAAGGATCTTTTTCCAGAAACTTAACGGCATGTTTTTGAACTTCTTGGCAAACTCCAGTCTTCTTTTCATGTGTTTCTTACTTAAATACGGTTTATTACTGGTCACGGATCCAATTTCTGATTGTCTGATGCGATAATTTGATTCCATAATTCTCTTCAGCTTGCTCAGCCAATTTTCGAGCAGAAATGTAGCAATTCTTATTGACTTGAATAACTATGTTTTTATCAAAAAAAAATTTTGTGACCCTGCCCTTTTTTTTGTGGCTGTTGTTTTAATCAAATTATACTTCTCTAAGTACTTGTATATGAATAAACATTTGTATATAGATGCATTTCTTTTTTTTAATAAAATGTTGTTATAAAACCTTTAGTTTTCTTAATTCCATATTTTTTTTATAAAAATGTATGCGTGCCGATAAAACAAATGTGCTTATTAGAAAGAAATACTAAAACTAAAACACTATAAAATACTGAATTTTATTTTGGGTATCATTTTTATCCAGCTCCCCAGGTACTCCTTCTTTGTCTTATTATAATATTATTTTGGGGTAGTTGGTTACCTCTAAGTGTTAATGATTACAGACAAAAGTTTCATTCTTTGTTTCAATTAAAAAATAACCTTTTGAGTTTGAGATGACTTGCCAAATTGTATGAGATAAACAGCACACGTTTTATATAAACAGCCCGCAATTATTTAAACAGTTCAGGGTTGTTATCTGTCAAATATGTCTGAGACATATTTTCTGCCGACATAAAATATGTCCCACATATTTTCTATCAACATATTTTGACATAATTTTATGTCTGAATTATTTTCTGCTGACATAAAATATGTCAGGCATATTTTCTATCGACATATTTTGACATAATTTTATGTCTGAATTATTTTCTGCTGACATAAAATATGTCAGACATAATTTCTGTTGACATATTTTGACATAATTTTATGTCTGAATTATTTTCTGCTGACATAAAATATGTCAGACATATTTTCTGTCGACAAATTTTGACATAATTTTATGTCTGAATTATTTTCTGCTGACATAAAATATGTCAGACATATTTTCTGTTGACAAATTTTGACATAACTCTATGTCTGAATTATTTTCTGCTGACATAAAATATGTCAGACATATTTTCTGTTGACATATTTTGACATAACTCTATGTCTGAATTATTTTCTGCTGACATAAAATATGTCAGACATATTTTCTGTCGACATATTTTGACATAATTTTATGTCTGAATTATTTTCTGCTGACATAAAATATGTCAGACATATTTTCTATCGACATATTTTGACATAATTATTTGCTGAATTCTGAATTATTTGCTGTTTGATATTTGCTGAAATCTGAATCATTTGCTGTTTGATATTCTTGAAGAAAAAATCAACCTAACAAATTTATTGCGCATTTCAACTTAATTTACAGAGTTAAGTGAAAATAGTTTAACAAACTTGTTGCTTTTTTGCAATCAATTATGCTTCATAAAACTTTTACTTTAAACCCTATAAGCAAACATCCGTTGTTTCATAAAGGTCTTTTTCTGCCCTTTTTAGCGATGTATCATTTGATAGTATTGACTAATATTGGCATTTATTGACTTATTTATTGATTACGATTTATTTATTGATTATGACTAATATTGACATTGATAGTATTGACTAATATTGACATTTGATAGTATTGACTAATATTGACTAGTTTTGAGGCATCATTTGATAGTATTTGATAGTATTGATTAGTATTGGCGCTTTCCCTTATGAGAATGTAAAAACCATCTCAAGCTGAGTTTTTATTACTGAAAGTGGTTTTTATTAGTATGACAAAACTTAAAACTATTTCTTTGATTAAAATAATAATAAAAAAAAAACTTTTTCAGTTATTTTTAATTACTAGTTGACCCTGAAAAAGATCTCATTATGAAAAATTGAATTCAAAAGATTCTATGAATAAAACGGTTCACAGAATTTCAAAAAATTCGTGCCAAATTAAATTCATTTAAGCTGAAGAATTTGAAATACTTCACAAAAGTTATATTCAACTCATTAAATTCATATTAAGAAGACTAACCGGTAATAATTTTTAACTAATTACGAATAATATACTTTTAGTTATAATAGTTATGATTTATTTAACAATAAAATAATTGACAATTGCATTATAACAGCATACTTAACTGCTATAAACTTGCATAAAATAATTTGAGTGAAATATATATTGGAATAATTATTTTTTTCGTTTTCCTTACGATTTAAAGTCAAAAATGGAGAATAATTTATTGAATGAATCAACTATTAGTTAAAAGTAACTAAAAATGTTTTTTTTTAAATATTATTTTAATCAAGAGAATAATTTTAAGTTTAGTCATATTAATAAAAACCTTTTTCAGTAATAAAAACTCAGCTTGAGATGGTTTTTACATTCTAATAAGCTAAATCGCCAATACTAATCCATACTAATCAATACTATCAAATACTATCAAATATTATCAAATGATGCTTGAATACTAGTCGATATTCTCAAATGATACATCGTTAAAAATACATTGTCAATAGTATTGACAAAGTATTTTTAGCGATGTATCATTTGATAGTATTGACTCAATACTATCAAATGATACATCGCTAAAAAGGGCAGAAAAAGACCTTTACGAAACAAAAGATATTTGCTTATAGGATTTAAAATAAAAGTTTTATGAAGAATAACACAGGTCAACAAAAACAAAATTTTTTTCTGGTGCCAAGAAAACAATTTGATTTTTATGTTGGATTTCTTATTTTAATTTCAAATATGCAACTTATTTTTTACCATCACGTCAAGTTGTAAAGATATTTGGGTTCAAATCTTTAGAATTTGGGGAAAAGTCCCTAACATTGTCGAAAAAAAAGTTGTTCAAAAGTATGTCAACCTGAGTCTTAAAAGAAGCGTATTTTCTTAGAGATTTTAAAGATGTTATTCGTTTGTAATAAAAATAAGTATTTTTTGTATTATTGCTGAAAAACATTTTGTTGACATTTTTTTAAGAGTTTTTTTCAAATAATTTTTTTGCCAAAAAATTTTATAGAGAAATTTTTATGTTTTCTAAAATCTCTATACTATCTTCTAAAATACGCTTTTTTTGAGACCCAAGTTGACATACTTTTGAACAACTTTTTTTTTGACAATATTAGGAACTTTACCCCAAATATTTAAGATCTGAACCCAAATATCTTTACAACTTGACTTGATGGTAAAAAGTGAGTTGCATATTTGAAATCAAAATGTGAAATGCAATCCAAAAAACTAATTGTTTGCTTGGCACCAGAAAAATTTTTTTTTTTTGTTCCCCTTCAATTATAATTGATTGCAAAAAAGCAACAAATTTGTTAAACTATTTTTACTTAACTCTGTAAATTAAGTTGAAAAGCGCAATAAATTTGTTAGATTGATTTTTTCTTCAAGAATATCAAACAGCAAATAATTCAGATATAAAATTATGTCAAAATATGTCCATAGAAAATATATTTTACATATTTTATGTCAGCAGAAAATAATTCAGACATAAAATTATGTCAAAATATGTCGACAGAAAGTATGTCTGACATACTTTATGTCAGCAGAAAATAATTCAGACATGAAATTATGTCAAAACATGTCGACAGAAAATATGTCTGACATATTTTATGTCAGCAGAAAATAATTCAGACATAAAATTATGTCAAAATATGTCGACAGAAAATATGTCTGACATATTTTATGTCAGCAGAAAATAATTCAGACATAAAAATATGTCAAAATATATCGACAGAAAATATGTCTGACATATTTTATGTCAGCAGAAAATAATTCAGACATAAAATTATGTCAAAATATGTCGACAGAAAATATGTCTGACATATTTTATGTCAGCAGAAAATAATTCAGACATAATATTATGTCAAAATATGTCAATCGAAAATATGTGGGACATATTTTATGTCGGCAGAAAATATATCTGAAAATATGTCGACAGATCTGCCAGACATATTATGTCGTAACAACTCTGAAACAGTTTATTAATATCGCAGATTTTCAGTGGTTTTTGTCAAAAATTTATGTATAATTTATTCTACTTTTTTTACTTTGTCCGACCCCCAGATGTTCCTAATACTATAAATGGTCTGTAGTTATATATAAATAACTATTAGAAATGAAAAATCAGACCTAGGGAACATCTTAACCTAGCGTTTGCTCTGGTCAACAAAGTTCTATGCACTTTTTTCAAAACAAAAATAGAAGGGATTTTTAGCTAGTAAATATCTATATTTCAACATCAAAATTTCGTGCTACAGATTCTTTTATGTGTAATAATGATAATTTAACAAAAAAATAAAATTGAATAGCTTTTTAATTAGATTAAAGCCGCTAATTACTGCAAATAAGTTTACACTTACTATACTCCCCATGTGCACGCGTCGTCCGGAGGTCGTCCGTAAGACGTCTCCTGGACGTCCAGACGTCTCCAGGACATTTAGACGTCTCCTTGACATCCAGACGTCCGTAAGGTGTCCGACAGACGTCCCCGGACAACGCATACCCACTGAGCTGCTTTCTATTATCACCTCATGACGTCATTAGAAAAATATAAGTCAACTTGAATTCACTACTCGCATTTAAGAAATCTTTTGGTAAGCTCATTTTTTATTTTAAATCATTGAAATATTTTTTATATTTTTGGTTACATAACCACAATCTTTGAATTAAAGGCGCAAATAGAAACAGAAAATCTGTCAAAATATTACGCTTTTCTAACCTATAGTTATCGTTTAAGAGACAAAAAATATAAAAATTTAGTTTATTCAAAATTTTTATACTAAACTTCATGACTTAGTAATGACATAATATGAATTAATTCAGTAAATATTGTATCAGTTAACCCAGTGGGTACGAGACCTAAAAAAGACGTCTTTTAAATGTTCAAAAGATGTCCATACCTTTCAAAAAACGTTTAATAGACACCGTTTTTAAGTCCCGAACTCACTCGGAATTATCACTATTCCAAATTAGAAATTACAAAAAGCTTTAAAAAAAAATACGACTTTTATCTCTTCAAAAACACATTCAAAAGTTAAAATTTGAAAGCCTAGTAAATTATTTTTACAATTAAATACAAAGTAAAACTTGAAAATCTTAGTGCTAAAAGTATTTAAGTCACAAAATAAATGCTTTTTGATCAGAAATTTCAAACCTTTTTTAAGCTCTTATAAGTCTGATCAAAATAGATTTTTTTATAAGCTTTACTTGTAACTTGAATACTTTTAGCATTGAGCTCTTCACTTGTTTTTCCTTTTAGTTTAAAGTTTAAATGCAAAATGGAGAATAATTATGGGATATACATTGTTTCTTTATTACATATTTTAAAAGGTATAGTATTTTTATTGCTATATTAACATGCATCAATTCGAAATTGAATTTAATTTTACTTAATTTTGATTTCGCAACTTGAATGTTTAAGTAAATGATCGTATCAATTTTATCAAAAAAATGATTTTTACACAATTTATTTCTGTGTGGTATTTACATTCTGTTTGATTTCAATGTCTGTGGTATCATCTCATTATCAGGTGGAATCATGTTATCATGTCATCACACGATCTTTAACCTAAAAAAGGTTTTAATGACTTATAATGTTAAGTTTCTTAAAATCATATTCATTTAAGATAAAAACATCGCTATCATTTTCATAATTGTTATGATTGTCATCATTGTCATCATCATCATCATCATCATCATCATCATCATCATCATCATCATCATTATCATCATCATCATCATCATCATCATCATCATCATCATCTTCACCATCATCATCATCATCATCATCATCATCATCATCATCATCATCATCATCATCATCATCATCAGCATCTTCACCATCATCATCATCATTATCATCATCATCATCATCATCATCATCATCATCATCATCATCATCATCATCATCACCATCATCATTATCGTCATCATCATCAATTCTCCCTCTTTGCTTTAACGTTTTTTTTGTTTATTTGATTTTAGCTATTATTATTTTAATTTACATCATACTTATAGTTATAAATTAAAACATTGTAAATTATTTTTACCTTTCCATTTTTATTTGTTTGTTATTTATTATCATTATTATATTTAGTTTATTTTTTTGCCTTGTTTGATTAAATAATTCAAAACACACCACGGATGATCAATCTATGTGTTATATCTTAATAAATAGAAATCTTTAACAATTTATTAGCAGTTTGTGTTAAGAAATTTATATTAGTCCATTAAAAACTTTAAAATGCGTAATTGATGATGTCTGAGGTTAATTATAGTTTGCGCATATTTTAATACAATTTATTATTATAAAAAAGCTTTTTTTTAAATTTGATTTGCAGTGATTAAAATAAAAGTGATTATCACTTTTATTTTAATCACTAAACGAAATTAACGAAATTAACGAAATTATTTTTTAATTAACGAAAAACTTTTGCCAAAGAATATCTCTTTTTCTTTTTTAAAGCTTTTATTTGGAATCCTCAAAACTTTAGAAACTCTTGCGTAACTCACGGAAACCGTACGCTCCTTCAATTTTTCGTAACTGTTTGGTATTCACGAAAGGTGCTCTGAGCTTATGCAAAAAATCTGTCAAGTTTGAGTTTAGCTATAAATAAATGAAAAAACATTCGTTCACATTTTTAACTAAAATAAACGAGGTAGTATATAAGAATTAATGTTAAAAATGTGACAATTATATAAACGCATATATTAACCATAATAAATATAAACGGACAAAAGTAATAACTTTACTAGATTTCTTACATAAACACCACATTGAGTATTTATATTGAACAAACATAGTGGTACTGTGGATTTTTTTATTTGGTTGAGTGAAATCTGATATACCCGGCAACAGTTCATTTTGAATAGTTACAAGCTTAAGTTTCTTAAAACATCAAAGTTATAAGGTACACTAATATTAATTGTGCAGTCTGATTGAAATTTATTTTATACATATAAAAAACTAAACATTCCAAGACTTTATTTCATGTTTCATAAAATTGCGACATAATCCATAAAAAAAAGAATCTTTGTATATATAATATAAAAGTTTAAATTAAAAAATATTTTTCAAACGAAAAATCAAATATTTTGATAATTGTAAAGCAACTTTAGTTTTAACATATAATACTTAATTTTGTTAAATTATGCTTTAAAAAGTGAGGCTTTAAAATTAACAATATTTTATGCTTTTAGTAACACAAAATATTTATCAAATTAAAAAAAAATCAAAAAAATTTAATAATACAAAAAAGCTCCTTTGGATCCTACAGGTTAAAAGCATACATCATGATATTATTCAAAAATTTATACATTTTATAAAAGCTGAATTTTTAAGCTTTAAAATGGTATATAATAATGCAATTTTTTAGAATGTATTTGAACTTTTGTCCATCACCTGGCCCACTGTGCAGTAGTTCAAACTTATAATATCTTTTTATAACCTTTATTTAACCATTTAAGTTTCATAGAAAAATGAATATTCATGTCTAGCAAAACTGAAAAATTTTAATATAATAAATAAGTAATCTATAAAATGCAATATTTATGGTAACCTTATATTTATTTTTATTAAATTTCAATAAAAAAATCAATTGAAAGATTGAATTTAACTAAAATCACTAAAAACTTCCAGCATCATAAATTTTCCTTTATTTTTACCTTTACTTTTCCTTCATTGGCGTAATCTTTTTATTTAGCCCAATTTGTTTCTAATATCAGTATATTTATATATATATATATATATATATATATATATATATATATATATATATATATATATATATATATATATATATATATATATATTTATATTTATGTATAAATTTATATATATATATAATATATATACTATATATATATTTTTATATATATATATATATATATATATATATATATATGTATAAATCAGTATATTTCTCACAAATATCAGCATATTTCTAACAAAGTTTCATCAGATAATTCAATAAATATTAACTTGATTACGTCACTAATTACAACAGGCTGTCCTGTTTTTTTTTTATACACCTGTTTCAACATTTTTATGTGCTTGGAAATTGCACCAGATATTAATAATTTTGCAACAGACTGATTATCTGGAAATAATGCCACAAATTAACAAAATCACACAGCTGTTATAATGTTTTTTTCCTATTTCAAGCATTGCAATTACCTAATTTAGATTTATATTGAAAAATTATAAGAATTTTTATTTGAAACTTTTTTACTGATGTAGAACCTCATATTCCATAAACACTCAATGCAATTAAATAGCAACAAAGAATTTATTCATTTTTTTATATTTATGATCTATATTCGTGTTAACAGACTTTTTCTCACAGTCAGGGCATGTTCAAACAAAGACACAAAATTGTAAAACTTCAATGTCAATTAAATATTTTGTATTCATTTTGATTGCATTGAGGTTGTGGAATAGCTTCATCATCCATATAAAATTATCAAAATATGTAAACAACACTTCTACAAAGTATGTAGTTATTACTGCAAAGTAACATAAAGGACTAATTAGTAAATAACATTTTAATAGAATTTATTTTTGATTCATTTTGATCACTGTGACGGAATCACAGTAATCAAAATGAGTTACTTTGTTAAGTAGTAATCAAATAGTAATCTTATTCAGTTATTACTAGAAAAGGAATCCTCCCAGCCAGTACAAAGACGTCTATAAGACGTATAACGGTATCTTAAGTAAGCGTCTGAAGTACATCTTAAGATGTCTATTTGTTAACACATTTGATACGTTGTGAAAAGAAGTCTGTAAAGCGTATTGCAACAAACGTCTGTAAGAAGTCTAGTACAAGATGGCTCTTAGAACTGAAAACTCGCCTGAGCGTCTATCGAACGTCTTAAGACGTCTATTTGTTAACACCTTTAATACGTCTTGCCGAGAAAGCTATTAAACGTTCTCTCAGCATTTACAGTATTACATACCGAACCGACTAATAAAACAGAATTAAATTATATTTAAAATCATACTTTATATTTTTTTACGTTTAAGATAATTAATAACCAAAATGTAAAAGAAACCATATATCTACAATGAAACATACAGTATCAATATTATTTTTTTTATACGACTGCCATCTTTTTTGCTGGTGCAGGGGCATTTCCTTAGGAGGCTCTGAGCAACTTGATAAAAAAATTTTTCCGTCATTTTTATGAACTTGAGCGTCGCGGAACCGAGACCAACAAAATATAATATTTTGTTGGTCTCGGTTCCGCCAAAAGTTAACTCATTTTGGCTTGTTCATTTCACGTATTTCATAACAAAATCGGAAAAAGTCGTATGATTATCATATCTTTGTAATCAAGCCCATTTATAGACTTTTGTTGTACAATTGAAGAAAAAGTTATATTAAACTAGAAGAAGCTAAGTGTCCTAACACACACATGTGTGTGTACCGACATATTAAATAATATCGATATATTAACCTTACTTTTTCATCTAGGAATGAATCCAATTTCATATTTTCTTCAAACATGATAATTCTTCTTTTGATTTTATAAACTCTATGTGAAATAAAAATGTTAGAGATTGTTGAGAAATTAAAGTTAATGGTAAAGATAAGTAAATGGAAATATCGCTCATCCAAATAACAACTTTTTCTTGAAATGCCAGAACTTTTTGTTGAAAACCAAAAAAAAATAACAGTTAAATGTACTTTTTTTATTCCTTATTAAAAATTATAATATATAATTTAAAATATTTTCACACAACTCATACAATATTCTCAATTTATTTAGTTGTAAAATATGGATTTAATACAATCTAAACATCTTTTACTAAATAAATTGAGCTCTCTACTATTCAATTTTATTAACTATACAATAAATAAATTATAACCGACAATAAATAAATATAAACTCACAATAAATAAATATATAATAATATAAAAGAAATCGACTTTCTCACTTAATTGATAATTAAAATTTTAAAAAAGTTAAATAACGCCAAGTTACTTGCATTTGATATGTTAAATATGATATTGCAGGATATGTTGAACTTGAACTTTGAGTTTGAATTAATTCATCTGAAGTAAACCATTTTGCTAAAATCGAAAAATTTATTTAGTTTTGAAATCATTGCAGAAAATTATGAACATAAGTTCAGTTTTCAAAATAACCATTGTGCAATACTAGAGGTGTAGGAATTGTAAACTTCACCACTTTTTTACCTTTGCATAATACTACTGTGTTATTTAACTATTTGTACATGGTGGCCACCTACATTAAAAATTAAATTCTTTGATTTTTTCCAGACTTTTTCACAATTGAAATTATTTTTGCTGGCAAACAAAATAAAAATTAGCGATAAAACAAATTCTAAAAAAAAATTTAATAAGATGGATGTTTTCTTTGGTTTGTTCTGAATATAATTTAAACTCCATAAATTTTCACTGACCAAAAAACATTACCTAACTTTTCTCTAATTTTGAGCATTTTGACAACCCTGTTATATCACTACTATATAACGAATAACGCTACATGGGAATTTTACAAAACTTTTATTTAAAGTAATGAAATAATTACCATTAATGACAGAACTTTTTTGTATTCAAAACTTTCTGATAATTGGTGCTTCCAATTGAATAGTGATGAGTCGTCACTATCATCGCAATATTTTATTAAATGTGTTTTTCGCTTTTAGTGTAAAGTTTTATTATTTCCGAAATCAATTCCAACATCTTAACACCCAATCCTTTTCTTTCTCCTTTATTCTTTTATCCTGAGTTGTATACTTTATTTTTAAAATTGGAAAGGGTAGCCAATTATCACTTGATAGAATAATTTTACTCATTGTTTTTTTCCATGAAAATCTTTTTGATGGCCAACGCAATTAGGACTCTTTGATTACTGGAGTAATTTACATCGCTCTTAACAAATTTGAAGTTTGACAAAGTAAAATACAATATGTCACTCGAAGTTGTATTTTAATTACACAATATTTTATAAAAGCGCCTATATTTTGTAAAAATGTTACCATTTTATATCTTAAATTGTTTTCAGAGAGATTTTTTTTTTTTTTAGGGGGTGGTAAAACATACAGACGTTTTGAGCTTTTGAACGCACGCAACGAATATTTTTGAACATTTGTTCTTTGAAGTTGCTTGATTGATAGACTAAAGCAAAAATGTATTGAAGGTTTTTAAATTAAACTGTCATATCCTACAAAATAAGTTAAACTGTCAATGCATTATATTTGGGCAATGAAATTTAAAATCTTGCACCATATATTACAGAAAATAAACATATGATTGCGTAAACTGTTCTAGATTATTTGTTTTCACATGAACTCCAAAATCATTTATCAAATATTACGGTAACATTTAAAATGTCTTTACCGTACCTGTATTTGCAGTCTCTGAGAGAAAATTGTTCTCTAAATTATTTAAAAGTTTTTTAAAATCCACCATACACTAAAAAATACTTTTTAATTTATGCATAATAAGTATTGAAAGTGTATTGACAAATTAAGTATTTCTAACGATAATTAATTTGCAGTCAAAAGAATAAGATTAGTATAAGAAAATTTTAGTTTATTCAAACTTGTAGAGTATTATAGTATTATAACTATGTTTTGTATCAAAAGTATGTAATCATATAGTAATATAATTATTATGTATTTGTTTTGGCATATTCTATAAAAATGTTTCATACAGTTTCTATAGTATTTTTCAACAAAATACATTTGTCTCAAGTAATTATAGTGTACTTTTATCAAACGTTACTCTAAAAATGTATCTAATTTATTTAGATCATTGCTAGACTAGTTTGCATGTTTTAACGTCCAAGTAAGTCTCTTCTGCGGCATGGCTGTTGTTTATTAGAAAAAGTTCATGAATCTAGCGCTGGATTTTTTCAATGACCCAAATCAAGGCTCCGGGTTTGTCTCAAAATGCTGAAACTGATATGATCACATCTATATACTAGTTAGTTTGGATTATTGTAGGAATAATGACTTAAAATATAAAAGTCCGTCAAGTAGAAGGGTTTAAAAATTAGTGGGCATAGGTACAATAAGCTTTTTTTTAAATGCACCTAGGACCACCAGCTATTGTACTAAGGGTCGCTCTCTATAAATTAGGTTTAACTCCATAATCAATAGACTACAAAGTTAGTCACTTAAATTTTATTAAAAACTTGTTTAATCTAGCATCATTTTCAAAAAATTTATCTAGTTTTATACAGAATCTTAAAATATCCAACATTTAAAAATGTTTAATGTTGCTAGGTCAAGTCAAAACTAAGATTTTTAAACAATTTTTCTATTTTTTCCAAATTTTTTTGCACGTAGAAGTGCAATAGCGTTTCTTTCTGAAGTGTCAGCAAAAGTTCGACATTTAACTGGTTTTCTTCCTCCTCTTTTAGATAAACGAGGTTTTGCTTTCGGAAAAAGACAGACCTGTTCTGGCGTTATACATAAAACAGATTTTGATAGAGAAAAATCTATTTCCATTGCAGACGAATGGTTGCCTTGTACAGGAATATAATTTTTTCATGAATTTATAGATGAATCTTTGACAAACTCATTTTTTTTTTCAGAAATAGAATTATTTGGACAAGTTAATGCTGGATCCTGTCTGTCGGTTACACTTGAACTCAAATATTCATCATCAGTAAATATATTTTGATTAACTAGCTATACACCAGACACGAGAAAACCAGCTAGAATGTTTAAAGGAGTACAGGCCAAAGGATAACAATTGATAATGTTTTCTGCAACGTCATATATAGTAATTGGCTTTCCTGAATTTGACAGCATCCAATTACAAAAAGCTGTGCTTTAGTATTTCTTTAAAGGTCCGAAAATACCTCTGTCTAATGGCTGAGGCTTATGGCTGGTATGCGGAGGAAAAGTAAGCATTATTATACCATTTTCTTTAGCAAAAGTAATTAGTTCAATACAGGCATGGCTTTTATAACTATCCAATAGTAATAATACTGGCTGATCTACAGAACATTTGATTTGGTAAATAAAATGTTTCAAAAACTCTAAAAAATTATCAGCATTTGACCATCCACTTGTATGTGCTATTCCCTTAGTTCCTGGAGGTGCTCCTTTCAGCATATGATTTTTGAAGTTTATTCTTGGAAAAATCATAGAGGGTATGAAATTTCCGATTGCATTGACACAGCTAATAATAGCTATATTAGTTCCTCGTTCACCAGAAGTTATGCTCCCAATCTGTTTTTTGCCTTTCGGGGTCACAACCTTAACATGTGTGTGCACATTTGTAACACTTGTTTCATCCACATTAAAGATGCATTGAGGCAAAGACATATATTTTGATAAGACTTCAAGATTATTTAAAAAAAAATGAAACATTTACTTTGTTGAAACTGGTGGCTCTTGCTAAACTTGTGGCTTCCTCAATGAAAGAAACTTATTATTCGTTTTTATAAAATCAGAATACCATTGCTCATCGGCTTTACTACTTTTATCCTAGGAGGTTAGATATTTTTTAGCATTAGTTTTTGCATACTCAAAAGCAAGCTTTTTAAGCTGTGGCTTTGACAGTCCATAGTGCATAATGTTTGCAATGACAAGGTACTCAACTAAGGATTTTTCTTCATCTTTAGAAAATACATTGCGAACAGCACATTGGTTAAAATATTGATATTTTGGTTCAGTATTTTTAGGACTATTCTTCTGACAAAGTTTATATGTCTTTGGAGTGTTGTTCTGCTAATACTAAAATATCGTGCTACAGTCCAAACCAAAAATCCATCCTTCATTACTACTTCTGCAGCTTTTTTTCATTATTATTACTAGGCATCTAAAAAAATAGCCAAAAAATCTCAAATATTTTAAAAGTGAAATATAAACAAATAACACATTTTTAAAATGCGTAAAGATGAATTTAATAAATACCAAGTTATTATCAAAATAAACACAAATTTATTTTGATCAAAATACCTGAATGCCTACTTCTTCATTACTACTACTACTACAACTACTACAACAATAACAACAGCAGCAACAACTGCTACTACTACAACTACTACTAAAATATAATAAAAGTTAGAGAGATTTAATATAAATATACAAAAAACAAAAACATATAAAGATAACAAAAGGTGTGTTGCAAACTTTACAACTCTCATAATTAAAATATAAATATCACATTGATATACATCACTGTAAAGTATCTAAAAAACAGTAGATAATTATACAAAAATTAAGTACACAGTTTGATTGAAACACGTTTTTCAATAACAAAATTGATTAATAATTCTGAGCAAAATTAACACACTGTACGCGTTAAATGGTGTTTCCAAAACAGCCGCGAAAAAAAAGTGCTTTTCGCGAGTCGGAATTTAGCAATCTACCTCGTGATCAAAAAAATTCTATTTCAGAGAAATAAACATATGGACCTTGGTACAAGAGTTGATAGTCTCATGCAAAATATCATCTGTTAACAAATCCGCATTGAAAGTAAACTGATTGAACATTGCATTTAGTATATAAGTAACAAACAATATTATCTACTAGAACCTATCGAAAAGCATTTCCTCTAGGATTGTAAAGCAATATAAGATAAAAGGAGCAATACTCTACTTTAGACTACCAAAAAACTTTTCTAATTATAACTTGCCGTGGCAGCGCTTTCTGAGAATCAAAATAGAATTAAAAAATAGTATTTTTTTAAACTAATTCCTTGAATAAGAAGCATAACTTAGAAGCAACAAATATAGTCTGACTCAGAATCAAACAAATAAAACGTGAAAATAAAAATTCCTTATTCAATAGCCAGCACTGTAAAGCTGTTTGAAAAAGAGTTATACTGATCGGTGAAGCAAAATCAATTTTTGGTACCTTACGTACTTATCATTTTTTATTTATTGTATAGTATATATGGTACTATGTATGCTTTATACTAATTGCTATATATAAAAATACTAAGGTTACATATGGTTAACCGTATACGAAACATGATATTGTTTAGTTTTGCATATATTTATATATCTTTATATTAACATACAGTTGATTTTCTCGAAATTTCATTAAACTAAATTTTTTAAAAAAGTTTGACATATTAAAAACTTTGATTACTCTGTATCCTTTAACGAAGCAGAATCTTACTGTATTAGTAGTAAGGTAATAATAAAATAGAATAATTAAGTAGTAACCTAGACAGCAAGAATATAATGGTCCCACACTGGTCCTGTGTAGGCTCCCGAGCTGGAACAGCTGCGGCAGCCAAAGTTGGCAAAGCTCCGTTTTCCTCTAAGGATTTCTTATGGACCAGCCGTGGCCAGCCGGTGATGAAAAAACATTGGTTAGCCAGTGATGGCAAAACAGTGGCTAGCCACTACAAGAAAAGAACTGGCGGAAAATGGCTAACCATTACAGTTGAGAAGTGTCAACTATTATTCTAATAGTTGACATTTCTCAACTGAAAATTATATTTTACTTTTAGCATCAGATTAAACTTATCTTTCTGTAAAATAAATTTCAAATTTTTAATTCATAATGTGTAAACTACATTTCATCGCTTACATTACGACATAGTTGACCAAGCAAAGGTATTAATATATAATATAATATTCAATGAGTAATATAAGTATATTTACAATCTAACACATTTATAATCTAACATATAACAATAACAAATTTTAATTTGATTCTTCTGAATCGGAAGTTGATGGTAAACTAGAAAAAATTTTAGTTTTACTCTCGAAAAACAAGATACTTTCTCGGTTGCAGTAGCTTTTTGAGCCAGCAGCCTTGTGGCTCTCGACTTCCTTCCACCATTTCTATCAATTGCTGCCGCCAAAAAATGTACTATCGTCTTTTAAATATCACTTTATGTGGCTTGAGCAGTCGAGGGATTTCGCTTCAATGCGCCTTTAAAATTAAAACACATAAAATAATATACATATAAAATCCAACGATGTCATATTCTCAACTCATATATTTATTTGGAGAATCATCCATTAACCTAAAATTGTTAAGTTAAATAATTTAAAGTTTATTTTTATGAAGTCAAACACATTTTAAAATAAAAACATTGCAGTATATACTTGGCATTTACTTACATAAAAGGAAAAGAACAATAAATATACAATTTTTTTTTGTTGTGCCACTTTATACAAAATGTTTTACTACTGGATTCCCTTAAGAATGTTAGCCTATTTATCAGTTCTGGATATAGTATTGTGACACCATCACAATAAAGATTACCTTCAAATGTTTATCATTAGCTCCCCCTATCCTCCTTATCAACATTTTAGTAGAGCCACCTTAATAATGTTAACAAAAGATTTAAATGACATTTTTTTAATTTCTTTATAAAAACTTTTTTACTTGGTTGTTTGGTGCAGCACCAACGCAACCAAGATAAAAAAAACTACTCAGTAGACAAAAACTTACTATACGAATTATTTCAAAAGTAAAGAGTGTAACGCCCTCAAAAGGTTTATTTAATAAACTAAATATACTCAATGTTTATCAACTAAACTTTTATCAGATACTTTTATGTACAAAATAAATAAAATGACACCTCTAAAATTTAATACCTTTTTTAACAAAATAAATCATGTTCAAGTTTAAAAATTTTTCTTCAACCCAAAACTTATTATATAGCCACCAAATTCTCTATTTCAAATACAGGACCTAAATAATGGAATTTTAAATTTAATAACGACTTTATTTTTATCTTCTTTTTTATTTTTTTCTTGCTTTTATTTTTATATTTATCTTTATAATTTCCCATATGCGAACAAGCCACTTGGTTTGCTTTTTTCTGTTCTTGTTATTATTAATTTAAACAGTGTAAAAAATAACTCTTAATCCTATTTAAAATTATTGATTAACAATCATAAAATTATTTCAACAAATAGTTCTTTTTATAACTTTATTTCAAATTAGCTCTTATATTTAATTTTATTTTGTTTTGTTTTTTGCACACCTTGAGGTTCTTATTTTCTTTTGTTTAAATTGTGTCATATTTTTTTTTGTTTTTTGTCTTATGTTAACTAAATAAAAATATATTTCAATTAATTTTTAACGGTATTATAAAATATTTATCTTATAAAACTACTGCTTATAAAGTAAAAATATGATGTAAACTACAGGGCTTAGTGATAAAACTATTTTTGTCTTCTTTTTGCCCCGGCAATTTAAATATTTTTACCTTTTGGTATTGTAGCATTATTTAAACGGAGAAATATATAAATATAAAAAAAATTTTCAATTCAAAGTTAAAAAAAAGATCTATCTTTATTAACTAATCTGCAATTCAAATCACATTAAGACTGTTTGTCTTTATAACCCTGACCTGTCCAGAGCATTCTCTTCACAGCCTCTTTTAAGTTTTGCCCACCTTTAGAAGCAACTGCTCGTATCTAGATACATTAAGCAATAAAATAAACAACAAAAATAATAAGACAAAATATTTTCAAAATGAAACTTTTGATGATCAGCACATAAAATATATTAATTTGACAACATATGTTTAATTTAATTAGAAATTTAGATTTTAATTTTCAAACATTTGCATTCTTACTGTTAATTCAGTTTTAGAAGAGAGAAAAAAAACTGTGTTTAGGATTAAAATTTTCTTGAGTTGCAAATTTTTATTGCTAAACCCATTTGTGATGAACTTCAATAAACCAATAGAAACTTTGTATTTTCTTTTAAATAATCAAAATAAACAATTAAAAAATAATGTGTAAAAATTAAGATCAGTTAAATGAGTGAGCAACTTACAAGCTTTTTCAGTGTTTTTTCAAGTTACAATAACGAAGCCATATTGCAAAAGGGAATTTTAAGAATATCAAAAATGTTTTGGTTATCTTCATGAACTCGACCATTAGCAATATTCTGCAGCATGGTTGTGTTGTATGCAACCTCTTTTCTCAGATTTGTCACATCCTCTTTGAGTTCCACTGATATTTAAACTATTTTGTTTGTCACAGCCGATGGCAATGTTTCTTGTGATCTCTGCTCTTCGTTTATAAGATTTATTTTAAATTTTATGGCAGAAGACGTGAATGAAAGTAGTGGAGTTAGCATTTGTGCGCTTACAGGTTTTGATGGTGTAAGTTGCATGGATGTTCCAGAGGGAAATAAATTTGGCGTAAAAGGAGCTGATGTCAAATAAAACCTTCCACAAAAAATTATATTTCGCTGTGCTCATCAGGATATAAAACGGTTCTTCCCATAACATAAAGAAAATAAAAATACTTAGGACTAAATAACTTTAAAACCATAAAATTGTATTTACAAAAAAATATACATTCTCTACTATTAAGTACCGCTTTGGACGTAGCCTAGTACTTGATTATGAATCACTCTGCAGATCAATTTTTTGGTAGTCTTTTCATGTTAACATTGTGCCTTGTTGCAGGAACCTAAAATACAACCCCTAAGTTACATTCTTATAAGAGCACTATCAAAATTACAGCTACAGCACAAAATTATCAATATTTCTTTTGTGCAATAAAGTATAATTTTTTGACAGTAATGCAGGTTATATCTTAAGCACATTATGTACATATGTGACTTACCTATTTTTTTAATAACTTGAATGGCATGTTTAGACCAATTTTCATTAGGGGCTTCACATTCTTTGAAAACCTCATTTACTTTGCCTTGTGAGGTCAATGGTTGCCAAAAGCAAAGTTCATTATTATTTAAATATGTTTTTGGCAAAATTGCAACAACATCTTAATTTTTAAAAGCAACAATAAGAAACTGATGGAGATCCATTCTAAAGTTATTTCTAAGTTAAATAAAAAACATTACAACACCAATGATTGAACGAAATAAAGCTCAGTCTAAGAAATGCAACTTCTATATTATTTTTCTGATGTATAAAATTTTCAAAAGAGTTTCAAATGATTTCATTATTAGAATATAATTTAAAAGATTAAAAATTTATTCTGAAAAAAAGTTATAATTACTGAAATAAAAGTTTGAAGATTTAGATAAATAGAAATAACTCCTTAACTCCAATAATAAATTCATCAAAAATAAGACTAAGTTTGTTACACTATTGTCATTACAAAAATTGTATATTTTTATATCTTTTTATATATATACTTACATGTATACTATATCATATTATATATATATATATATATATATATATATATATATATATATATATATATATATATATATATATATATATATATATATATATGTAAATAATTTTTTCTTATTTATTATTGCTCTGTTCTTTAAGAACATTGAGCACTCTATTTGTAGAATACACTGACATAATTTATATATATATAAATATATATATATATATATTTATATATATAAATAAATAAATATAAATATATATATATATATATATATATATATATATATATACACATGTATATGCATAGATACATATATATGTATTTAGTAGTAGTAGTAGTAGAAGTAGTAGTAGTAGTAGTAGCAGTAGTAGTAGCAGTAGTAGCAGTAGTAGCAGCAGTAGCAGGAGTAGTAGTAGTAGTAGTAGTAGTAGTAGTAGTAGTAGTAGTAGTAGTAGTAGTAGTAGTAGTAGTAGTAGTAGTAGTAGTAGTAGTAGTAGTAGTAGTAGTAGTAGTAGTAGTAGTAGTAGTAGTAGTACTAGTAGTAGTAGCAGTATTAGATTACAAATTAATAAAAGAACAAATAAGAATAAAATACAAAAAATAAGCAATAAATTAACAAACCTTAAATGTACCAGATAGCTTAAAATATAGGTGGATAATAAATTTTTTTTTTTTTCATACAAGTTAAAAATAAGGAAGTCAAACACATTGGCTGTCTATGGCAATAACAAAAGTATTAAAAAATAGTATAACTATTTTTCAGAAAAATTACTTAAGTTACTTATAAAGTACTGCAATAAAACAAATGATTAGAGGTACTTAATAAATAATTTTAACATTTTTATAAGAAAAAAAAGTTGAGTTAAAAGAATTTTAAATCTTTAAACACCTCTTTATAAAAAAAATGAATGTAATTCGTTTATTAAATCAAACAATAAATAAAATACTTTCGATACCATGTGAACATTTTTTTTATTTTACAATAAATAAAAAAAAAGTTCACATGGTATTATATAAATATAAATAAATAAATAAATATATATATAT
This sequence comes from Hydra vulgaris, assembly GCF_038396675.1. Lineage (NCBI taxonomy): Eukaryota > Metazoa > Cnidaria > Hydrozoa > Anthoathecata > Hydridae > Hydra > Hydra vulgaris. The sequence continues at coordinate 5,782,551 of NC_088929.1, read as the reverse complement.
ATATATATATATATATATATATATATATATATATATATATATTATATATATATATATATATATATATATATATATATATATATATATATATATAACATTGTGTTTCATTAATAAAGACTCATACAGTAGTTGACATTTAAGTAAAGACAGTAGTTGACATTTAAGTGAAGACATTTGCGACTTTCTGTAATTTAATTTTTGGTATAAACAGAAGTTTTATTTATATGATCATTCATTTCTGATACTTCTTTATTGATAAAACACAGTTTTAAATAAGAAAAGTTTTTGTTAAATGATTTTCTACTAATTTATTAATATGCATATATATATATATATATATATATATATATATATATATATATATATATATATATATATATTTATATATATATATATATATATATATATATAATATATAATATATATATATATATCATTAATAGTAACTAATAACTAAACAAAAAAACAATTTGAAAAATGTTATTATAAATACATAACCAAAAAAATATATATATTTTTCGGCTTCAATTATTTTTTAAATAAATTAATGTTCAGAATGGCACATAAAACCAAAATTGCTTACACCAGATTTTTATAACTAACTCTTCATATGTTGCTATTAAAATACTAAACTTATTAAAACAAACTTATTACAATTTGTTAACAAAAAAAAGTTGAACAAATATCTTAAAATCAAGGATAGTCGAAGCATGCTCAATATACGATTAAAAATTATAACTAAAATTGTGTAGCATAGGTATAGCAATAAAGCAAGCTTTGATAATTTTGATACTGCATGTGGACCTAGTGTTTTTAAGGGACCTTTCGCTAACAAATACACCAATTTGCGGATAATAAAGAGGCATGGCAAATGCATATAATCACCTGGGACTTGTGATATCAAACCATTAGAGGTTTGAGCTAGAGGGCTCACACAAATGTGATGCTTACAATCTGAAATATTAGCAAATGATGGATCTGTTCTTAATGTTGCAGCAGTTTCAAGAAAAGTTACTTTTCCATTATATACACCATGCTACTCACATTTATCGCAGTCATGATATGCATTATGACCTTTGATGCGTTTTACAAATGCTCTTGCTGGGGTGTCACAAATATATGCAGAAATTCTAAATAGATAATGTTGATTGTTAATTGTGATACCAATTTTGTGCAGTTTATTAACTTCTAAAACAAAGTCAGATAAGAAAGCTGTAATGATTTTAGGTTTGCAATTGTTACAGTTTAGTGCAATAACAAATGGTTTTTTATTACATTACAATATTCCATCAAACTTTTTCACTAAACCAAGAGTTTGCCATATCTGAACAACAAAAAAAAAAAAACTCTGTTCAATAAAATATAATCTTCAAAAGATTTTAAAAGAATGAAATAAAAGAAAACAGACTAGAACAGTATATTGCCTGCAAATATTTTTTTACTAATAAAGAATCTGAGAATATATATTTGTATGAAACGTTAAAAACAAGATGGATGCGAGAACTTTAGTTTTTTTTAACTACACTAAAGTTAATTCAAATTGGTTTGGCAATGGTCGGCCGATATTGGCCCAATGTCTATTCATCCGCTCAGAAAAACCATTAATGGCCTATTATTGGTACTATCGCGGCTAACCTGAACAGGTAATGTTATAAAGGCTCGGCTATGGCCCTGTTACGGCTTGCAAGAACTGGCGATCCACGAACGGAACTTTACCGGTCCTGTAATGAATTCGCTTGCGTAGGATAGTCATTATTTGACCAATATATACTTGCTGTCTGGAAAGGTGATTAAAAAATTAATTAAATACTTACCAATCATTTTTTTACTCATTAAAAATTAATAATCAAACTTATAGCATTTGACAAAGAAAAGTTAAGCATTGAGATTTCTTAGATTGGAGCAAAGCTGTTAATACAATGGTATTCAAATAAAAATAAACTTAGAGTATCTAAAAAATTTTCCTAATAATAGATAAGTACAAATAAAACTAAATATTCCAATAGACTTTACAATATAGATAACATTTTATTATAACTTTCTGAACATTTTGCAAATAAGGTGGAATTAGGTCGAGATAAAAAAGAACAAAAAATAGGCGAAAAAGAACAAAAGAAAGGGAGGGGTTATTAGAAAAGAACGTAATTTAATAGGATTTTTTAATTATTTTAATTTTGATTAAATGGAAAATTATGAAAACTTATACTATTAATGAAGTTATCGTTATAAATAGGATAATATTTGTTTTTCTTGATAAATGGAAAAAAACTCTTGTTGATATTTATTTAGGAAAGGGCAGTTTTATGACATCTTTTTAGAGGATGAGGTGAAGTAAAAAAACCGGTAACAAAAGAGGGTAAGGGATCAAAATAGGTTTTAAATTAACAGTGATAATTCTTATGACGGCCCCCTAATGCTATAGTTTTGACGGCCCCCTGATGCTATTGTTTTGACGGCTCTCTAATGCTATAGCATTGAACCTCGGACTTCTTGGTTCTCTCAGAATTCTAACCACTGCGCCACAGCTGCTTTTGAAAATTTATTCTTGATTCTTTGAAACAGAATCACGCTGTTTGTTTAGCTACTCCTTTTATGTACAAACATTAGTTTAATTTATTTTTGCTAAACATAACACAACGGTCTATGACTACTCAAAGTTTTTGTAGTCATTTCAACCGGTTAAAGATGATAAAGTTGATTTACCTACCTTTCACATCACAGAATAGATTAAAAATTTTAATCTGGTTAAACAGTCCGTAAAATAAAATTGATTTCGAAGTTAGACAATATTTTCTAAACAATATTTTCAATTTTCAATATAAAAAATAAAAAGTGCATACCTATCTATGTTCTATTTAATGATATAAATGTGATTTTTCATAGATTTTACATGTTTTTGTTTAATTAGAACCATTATTAGGATCTTTTGTTCAAATTTTTTATTCCTGTTTAAGTTACAAACGTATTAAATAGAAAATTAAATTTTATACACAATTTTTAGTTTTGCTATTTTTCATCAAAATGTTATAAATAGCATTGCAACTTTAAAACTGGCCAAAATGTAATGAAATGGCTCCCAGTAAAAAGGCAAATGAGCAATTATCTTTTTATTTTGATGAATTTTGGGGTTTCAAAGCAAGGTAGGAAGAGGAACTATTTATTCTATTTTCAATGAAATTTCTCTCAACTATTTAGGATTTTAAAAAGTTTTGTGCCTATTACTGTGTCACAACAACAAGAACTTATTACACGAATTTTAACTGTATTGATTCTTTTTAAACTAGGTATTTTTGGTATATAATTAGTATTTACCTTTAAATGATTTTAAAGTTTCTCAAGTTCAATGAGCTCCCAAAATATAAATAGTTTTCCGATGTAGGAAAACCAGATTTCCACAACAAACAAAGCAGAATTTTAGACGTTCCTTATTTAATAATTGTGATGACAAAATTTGGCAAATAGTAAGCCATTTAAAACGAGCCACTTTTTAAGATTACTTTAAATTACTTTTTTTTCCGAAAATCAATCACGTTTCAAAATTAAAAAAAAAAACAATAAATTAATTTCAAAATGGACACAAGTAGTTTAAAATTGGACACAAATACATTTATTAAAACATTAAAAAACATCAAAAAAAAGTTTTATCTACTATGTTTAGTCTTGTGTCTATGTGTCTTTAAAGTGTCTTTAAATGTGTCTTGTGTCTATGTGTCTTTAAAGACACCAAACATAATAGATAAAACTTAGTAATAGATTTAAAAAAAATAAAAACATAAACGAGTTAGTGAGTTTTTTTTAATTATAAAAGAAAATAAGTTGTACAAAAACATTTAATTTAAATTTATAAACTAAATTTTTAAAGTTTAAAAGTTTTGTCTTTTTCGAAATTTGAAGTTCACTTTTCCGATTGATGAATTAACAAAAACATTTGATTATCATTTTGGAAGAGGTTTAGACAGTCATTGAGCAAAAAGTTGTCTCGCTTAAATGAATTAACAGACTGATCAGAGCGCAGGGGGGAAGAATAGTTTCATTTGCTCACCTTGAGTTTGCAACCTCACCTTGAGATTTCAATGGCTTAAACTCTCAACGAGTCATTTAGAGAAAGGTCGGTGGAATCAAACTTCAGGGATGAGTTTACTAATGTGAGAAAACTATTCTCACGACCTCAACAATTCAAAAAACGAAGTACCTCGAAGTGATTCACGAGTCTCTCATTCAAGCAGAGGATACTTCAAAAATTGTCTTGGTACTTATTCCTTCGATGGAACTCCACCTCTTGTTTGGGCTAGTGAACTAACTTTACAAGAGTTTTCAGAGAACTTTAGAAGGAGCCAGCTTATGGCCTTCAAAGTTTTGTTTGAACTTTCAACCCTACTATGGCAAAGGTTTCTCAAAAACACAGATCTCTTGACTGTGCTTGTGATCGGATATCAAGTTGCTTCAGCCACGAACTTTGTGAAAAATTTAAAAACTTTTATAACTTTTTCAAAATTTTGTTTATTCTTGTTTTGTAAAGTATTTGTCTCTAAATTTAAAAAAAAGTTTGGACAAACCAAGCTAAAGCATACAGTAGTTTGATTGCGCCCTCAACTAATACAGCAAGCATATTTAAATCAATGGGTGTAAAGAAAAATATCTTTATTTTAATCAAAATTTGCTAATTTTTAAATACAGAAAATATTTTATGCGAAATTTTGTTTACTTTATTTGTTAAGCGTGTCTTATTCCAAGCATTTTTTAACCAATTTTGTTGTAAGAAAATTAGTCAATAATTAATTTTTTACGTATTCTTAGAACAATTTATGATCAAAAGGAAGCAAGAAAGCTTTTTGTTATGATTTCAGTACTATGGCTCAAACTTTTATTATCTATTAGCTAAACTGTTAAAAAAAAGGAAAAAGAAAGAAGCATAAGACAATTCAAACTTTCATTTAATTTTATTTTTGTACCCTTAAGACTTACTTTTGGCTAATAAGCCAAAATATATAAAAACACGCACAATAATTATCAAAACTTTAAAAAAGAAGGAAAACTTTTATCGAAAACAGTAAAAAAGTTCCTCTTCCTACCTCGCTCTTAAGCCCCGTATATCAATCAAGTGAAAAGGTAATCGCTCCATTTTATTTTCAACGGAAAGCCCTCTGTATACGCTATAGCATTATACTGTTTTTAATTTGTAATGCACTTTATAAAGTTTTGATAGAAACTGACAGTGCAAGAAATGGTGTATAAAATTTTAAATTCAAGACCCCAATAATGGTTCCTTTTTAACAAGAACATGCATAATCAATACGAAATTTTTATCATTTAATGGAACATTGACATTTACCAATCATTTTATTAAACTGGCATAATTGATATTGTTGAAGAGACTGCCTAATTTAAACTCATGTATATATATATATATATATATATATATATATATATATATATATATATATATATATATATATATATATATATATATATATATATATATACATGCATATATATAGAGTGGTAAAAAATCCTTATTTACAACCTACTAATGTTTAAATTGCACCAAGAACAAAAGTTTAGGTAATTAAAGTCTTAGGTAACTACAACAATTTAGTTCCTAACTTATGTCGTCAAAATAATATCTGTAAGTAAAAATAAGCAAGTAAAATAAACTTGCAAGAAATTATTTTTAAAAAATTGTAAAGCTCTGAAAAAATCTAGAGAAGAAACATAACTCTACCAAAAATATCTAGTAGTTTCTAAAAGAGTCAATTAAATTATGAAATTAAATTTGATAAGTATGAATACCTTTTGTGTTTTTTAATAAATTTTTACATAAATATTGACACGAACGACATCGAATCTTTTATTGAAACTCTAAATATGAAGATCAGCTTTCAACAAAACCCTTTTTAAACCCTTAAACACATCAAATTATTATAAAGTCAATTTTTAAAATTAGGTTTTATATAGTGTGTATTTTTTCTGATTTGTAATAATTAACAAAACTTCAATTTTTTTTTACTGTATTGCTTGTTTTCTAATTGTAAAGTATTTTAAGCTTTGTTACGAATAACTTTTTTTTTACAAAATAATTAATTAAACTAATAACTTTTTACTGGTTATTTGATTTTGTAATTTTATATACTTGTTTTCATGCCTTTGTGTATACCTATTATTCAATTAGTTTTTATTCTTTCAAAAAGTTGTTTTAAACTTTCTTCATCAAGTTCATTTAAAATTAATATGTATTTAAAAAATCTTGACTAGTTTTATTATTGACATTACTTAAAATGTTGCAAGAAAGCTAGAAAAGGTAAATGCAGTTACCATTATTATTATACAGTATTATAATATGTTAAAGTTTAAAAAAATAAATACCGTACCTAAAAACCGATCCTAAAAATACAGATTTTATTAATGTCATTAAACTTGATAGTATGTTGTTAATTTTTTTGGTAGTAAGCAATGGCTGTGAGTATGGATGGTTAGAATATAAAACATATTGCTACTTTTTTCAAAATAAAACATTGAAAGGAAAAAGTTGGATAGATGCCTCATTATCGTGTCAGGCTTTGGGTGGACATTTGTTAAGTATTGAGGATAAAGCAGAAAATTTTTTTATTTTAAACATTCTTAAAGATAGCAGCATGCAAACTGATAATTATTGGATTGGTAAAATAGTTTTTGTTTTTTCCTTTCATACATATAACTAAAATTTTAATATTTATGGGTACTTTTATACTTTTACTTTTACATATCCGTTCGAAGATAAAAAAAAAACTTATTTTAAGTTGCAAAATGTATTTACTATAGGACTCAATGATGCTTGCAACAACAGAGAGTTTATGTGGGCAGATAATACAAAACCAAAGTTTTTAAATTGGTTACCAAAAAAACCTAACAATGCTGGAAATGGGGAGAACTGTGTGGTAACAAATGATATTGGTTGGAATGACAAGGATTGTAGTGATAACTATGGCTTTATTTGTAAATATGTCAAAGGTAATACTTGTTTATGTTTCAATATATACCTTTATAGTTTTATTAAAATAAATATAATCTTTCAGCGCATATTTCCCTGCAATATAAAGTATGATATTGGACGTTTATTATGCATTTAACTATAAATAAAATACATAACATATTAAGTTTTATGTCATTTTAACAAAGTAATATTTTAGTAATATTACTTTGTTAAAATGGCATAAAACTTAAAGTAAAGTAAACATCCTATTAGTTATTGTTGCATAGTAATTACTATTGAAAAAGTTTTGCTTTTTTTTGATTAATAAAGCAGAACTATTTGTAAAGATCTTTTCCTCTAACTTAACTATTTATTCTCTTCTGACAATACTAATTCTGCATTTGCAAAAAAACGGGTTTATCATCCATCCAAAACACTCTATTTTTTTCAATGCTTAGGTAACTTTTCTCAACTTAATATTACTTTAACAAACTGTGTGAGCAATATTTCTGTGAAAATCAATAATTAAAGTTTTTCAGAATTAATACTTTTTAAGTTTCTCCATATAGATCTTTCCCACTAACTTAAATATTTAACAAGTGTTTAACCAAATTCTGTTTTTATAACTGCAGCAAAAAAAAATCTTTTGTTGCTACTGTGTTCTATCTGTTGGAAAATGACATTTATTGTTGCAATTTTTGAAAAAACTGAAAGTTACTAGCAAAGACTTAAATTTTCAAATAAGAAACTTTTATTACCTCTACACAAGTCTAAAAAGTTACACTCTAACAATCAATACCCGTTTCAATTCTCCCTTTTACTGCAAGGTTTTTAATCTTTACAACACAAAGGTTATGCTATGCTTTAAGTAGAAGTAGGGTGGTATATTCTTATGGTTAAATCTATTGACGTATCAAAAGATTTCAATAAAATTAGGGCACTCTGGTCTTCTCTATTATCTTTTTTCATATAGTCCATCTGAGAAATTTTCAAATTTATTGAACCATTATTTTCTAACTGCAGTATTGATGTTGTCTTTAAGTTTCAAAATAACTTCAATTCCATTGATCTCGGGTTACCACAATTAAAACCAATGTAGTACCCCAATAATGAAAAATAAATATCAAAAAACCTCGATCTTGTCATATTCATTGTGAAATATTGTTGTTACTAACATAGAAATCTTGTTGTTACTTATCTAGCCTAATAATCTTTTTGATAATATTTCCTCTGAAGTGACGGAATGTGTTTGATATGGTATGCTGTTTGTTGAAGGTACAAATATATAATCCAGACTAATTATTTATTTTATAACAGGCAAATTCAGCAAGATCTAATATTTCTTCTGTAAGTACATGGGGTTTCTTGTGGTTGGTAAACTTAAATTTAAACAAAACTGTCATTAACAGCTAACCATAATATTGTTGCTATTCCTTTGATACGCTTGAAATGATAGATGGTAACTAACTTGTAAAGAAAAAAAGCCACATTATGTTTTCTCTGAGAGTTATTCAAAACTGACCTCTCATAGAAAACTATGTTTACTACCCATTGTAGAGTTAACATCACTTCTGTTTCCTTTCCCTATTTCTATAAAAGCTTTATTTTACCTTGTATGGAATACTGTTGTCATAATTGCGCTTGATCTTTTAAAAGGGTACTTTTTTCTTTATTTTTCATTTTCATTGAAACGGCCCATTGTCGTTAAGTTGCATCTCATTATTTTTTTCTACAAATAATAAAATTGTTGCTGCCTAGACCAATTAATATCAATAGTTGTATCTGCTGAAAAATTTATCTTGCTACACAGTAAAGTTGACATTGTTGGTTAAAAACAACTTAACTAAATGATTTGTCATTCAGTAAAGTTGGTTTTGATTACTGTGACTGTACCTTCATGCTCTAAAAATTATTCTTATCATTCTCGAACATTGTTACTATGGAATTTTTTCTTGATTTATGTTATCCTGACTTAGGCAATTAACAGTTTTAAAATTTTTCAGTTAACCCCTATTTTTACCTTTTTTTTGTTTTCTTTTAACGAACTTAATTTATAAAATACTAGCAGCATTATATATTGTAGTATTGCAATAGTTTACTTAGTAGTAAACTTGTTTAAAAAAACTTTTTTAAAAAACAAAGACATATTAGGTGCTTATGGGTATTAAATGCCTTCAAATTTGATTGCAATATTAATCTAAATATAGTTAGCATTATGGTAATTCATTATAATAACTTACGTGCTTAACTTGCTTTTAACTTGCTTTAGCCTACTTTACTCACTTTGACAAGGAAAAAAATACTTTTTTTCCTAAAGACAAGTTTTTTAACAAGCTTTTTTGTCTCTTTTAAGTACCTGTTTGTTTGTCTACCAACTAACTTTGTTTTCCTGACTTATTAGTTTACAGATATGATCTAAATATCTTAGTAAATTTGTTATAGTTGTTTAAATATTACAAAAATATAAAACAATTAGCATTTTGTAATAAAAATTATTCAACTAATCTTTCCACTAAAGTTTTGAATTTTCTCAAGTCAACCGTCTAAATTTGGTAGATAGCCTAACAAAACCTCATAGCTTTCAAATTTTATTTTCAATTCTTCCTGCTTTACAAATTGTTTACAGATTGGTTTGCTTTTTAGAAAATAATGATTCTTGTGTTGGCGATTGGTTGAGTTATAAAAACAGTTGCTATTTTTTCCAGAAAATAAATGAAACATTTTATGGTATTGATTGGAAAAGTTCTTATTTATCATGTCGTCTTAAGGGAGGAAATTTGTTGAGTTTGGAAGATCGAGAAGAAAATTTTTTTATTACAAGTGTTTTAGTAAATTATAATACGGAAGACCTCTTTTGGATTGGTATGACTCATTTTTACTTAATAGCTAATCGATTAATAATAATTTTTCTGTACTTCACTCTTTGTTATAAAACAAAATTTATAGTGCGTATTTCGTATGTATGTCTATATATATATATATATATATATATATATATATATATATATATATATATATATAATATATATATATATATATATATATATATATATATAAATATATATATATATATATATATATATATATATATATGTATATATATATATATATATATATATATATATATATATATTATATATATATATATATATATATATATATATATATATGTATATATACATATATATAAATATATATATATATATATATATATATGTATATATATATATATATAAATATATATATATATATATATATATATATATATATATTATATATATATATATATATATATATATATATATATATATATATATATATATGTATATATAAATATCTATATATATATATATATATATATATATATATATATATATATATATATATATATATATATTTATATGTATATATATATATGTATATATATATATATAAATATATATATATATATGTATATATATATATATAAATATATATATATATATATATAAATATATATATATATATGCAAACATATATATATATATATATATATATATATATATATATATAAATATATATATATATATATAAACATAAATATATATATATATATATATATATATATATATATATATATATATATGTATATATATATATATATAAATATATATATATATATGTATATATATATATATAAATATATATATATATATATATAAATATATATATATACAAACATATATATATATATATAAATATATATATATATATATATATATATATATATATAAATATATATATATATATATATATAAACATAATTATATATATATATATATATATATATATATATATATATATATATATATATATATATATATATATATATATATATATATATAGTCAATTTGTTTTTAACATTCAATGTCAACCTTACTATATATATCAGGGGCGGATCTAGAATTTAATTCTCGTTTGGCGAAACTTTTTTGCGTAAATATTATCCCCAACCAGTTTCACAACTCATTCCCTTTCATGTACAACAACTGTCAGGTGCAAAAAAATGCCCCCTACCAATTTATAAATTGTGAAATTTAACCCTATCTACATGATTTTATATTTTTTAAAAATTCTCACTTCAACTTATTTGTTATGACCTTCTTGCCTGGTTACATTCCACACTAGAAATTTATGATAAAGTCCAATTTTTTTTTTTTTTATGTATCTTAGAAATCTTTACTTAATTTGGGTCATTATATTTTATATTAAAAATATTCATAAATTTAAATTGAATTGAAGTTACCCTACATCTCATTATTGAAATCTACAGTTTACCCTACTAAAAGTAAAAAACTACAATTTTAATACTTAAAATTAGTTCTAAAATGATTCTTATAAACTGAATAGTATCTGAACACAATTAGTACAGTCAGTTATGGTTTTGGGAATAAATTTGAAAATTTCTATTTATTGAGTATAAACTAAATTTAGATTATAAGCTAAGCCTTACCTCCACAAAATAAAGGTTGAAAGAATATCTGTCTAGAAGGTATATGTTTAAAGCACATGAACCACGTCAAGGTTCCTTCCTATTCGTGTGCACAATTTTTTATGCAGAACGATTAAAGGCATATGACAGAAAATTACACCATCAAATAGCAAACTGCTTTTCCTTGCACATTTATATTCCTGGAATAAATATAAAATATAGTGTATGATGTCGATGTACAGCAGTGGATTTAGAATTTTATGGGCCCAGGGCTATTTTAAAGCAGTAGGCCTCTTTCCATTATTAATCAAAAAAATATTTTTAGTACTTTTGTTTAAAATATACTTTTCTATGAACCGGAACCTCCAAAACTGTGGAGCACAGAACTATAGCACTTAAAGAAATATGCAAATGTTTTTTTTGTAAACTTTGTAACTTTGTAACTTTAGATAATCCCATCTTCAAAATATTGTAATAAGAAAATTTTTACTTAAAAGTGCTAATTATACGATTAAAATTTAGTTGTTGAAGTAAAACGTCGCAGTAACATACAATTCTATTGTGGTAATAACCCGTAAAAATTAAACTGAGAAATATATTTCAAGAATAGCTAACAATACTAAACTATAGAGGCAGCTACTAGATTTGATGTAAAATAAATAAGGTTACACATTTTAAACAACTGAGCCAATTAAAATCATAACTCTTAAAATTATAAATCCAATTTTTGGGCACCAAGCATTAATTGTATGATTTAAATAAAACAAGGCTGATTAACTTTAAAAAGCATGTTCGTAACTTTTAAGTATTCACCTCTTCCTCATTTTATTCGTAGTAATCGCCTCTGTTAATATGTTTACAAATACACACATCACAGCAGCAATATTCTAAGTCCATGCTAGCAGTTTGTAATTCACTTAGCCAAGCACATGTTTTTTTACTGTAACAAAAAGAGAGAGAAAATTAATTATTACTTTTTGCAAATTCATAAAACTGCAGATAAAGTAAAACAACTTTTCTTCACCGAAGGTAATTTGTTGCTGTATTGCATAATAGCATAAAGTAATTAATGCATTATAAACGGTTATTAGCTTTCTGAATGGATACAAGTTTATCCAATTTCGGGCTTCTCAGTTATGATTTTGAACAGAAGAATTACCTAAGATAAATACAGGTTTTCTTTATACAGAAAGTATAAAGACTTTACTTTAGTAGATAACTTCTTGCAACTTAATTTAATAAAACTACATCGTGCTCTAAGGCCATTTGTACATTATAAGAAGTAGCAGACCATATAAATAGAGCATTTAAAGAATTTTAGATAACTTTTTTTAGATAACTACAAAATCCTTATGCAATTTATTGGCTTGTTTATTATTTTTTTTGAAGTTGCAGAACTAATTACCAGACTTTTGATACTTAGATCCAGATCAAAATAGGCAAACTGACCACTTATTTCCATGAATTTTTGACATTTCTTAATAAAATTCATTTAAACCCAGACCTCGTACCGAGATTAGATTAGAAAAAAGATATTTGTCTAATGCAACAAAAAGCCACTGTGCCTAATCATAGTTTGCAACACACCCGCGCTTGTCGTAGTCAAGTTACTCGTCAGCAACTCAATAACCGTGAACTAAAAAAGCTTTTGATGAATTTTTGAAATGTAAAATAAAATATATTATGAAAGTAATAGAATATTTCCTCTCAGGCGGCCGCTTAATACCCCTACTGGGCTCTGTTTATATATATATATATATATATATATATATATATATATATATATATATATATATATATATATATATATATATATATATATATATATATATATATATATGTATATATATATACATATATTTATATATATTTATGTATATATATATACACATATATGTACATACATATATATATATTATATATATATATATATATATATATATGTATGTATATATATATATATATATATATATATATATATATATATATATATATGTATATGTATGTATATATATATATATATATATATATATATATATATATATATATATATATATATATGTATATATATATATATATATATATATATATATATATATATATATATATATATATATATATATATATATATATATATATATATATATATATATATACATATATGTTCATAAAAGAACGGAACAATTATAAGTTAGCAGAAAATCATTAAACTAAAATTTTTTTCATTTTACACTGTGTTTTATCAATATAGACTCACCAGAAAATCTTTTTGATGAATCTTTATTGATGAAACTCATTGTAAAATGAAAAGAATTTCAGTTAAGTGATTTTCTACTAGGTTATGTATATATATATATATATATATATATATATATATATATATATATATATATATATATATATATATATATATATATATATATATATATATATATATATATATATATATATATATATATATATATATATATATATATATATATATATATATATATTGGATTATTTTATAAAATTTATATGTTACTGCTAAAATTTTTTTAAGGCCTCAATTATCGTATGAGTTATAAAAGATTTGTCTGGTCTGATAATTCCAACTGGAATCCAAAAGTACTTTTTGAAAATATATTTAAACAATCAAATGATTTTTTTATGGCAACAACAATATGTGTGGTAATTAATGCTTATAGTTGGAATGTTGAAAATTGTCATAATAAAAATGGATATATTTGCAAAGTTAAAAGAGGTAAACATCTTACAGGTCTACCATATTTAAATTTTAACTCGTTTTTTTTTTGTTTACTTATGTATATGCTTATTTGTAAGTTTGTTTGTATGCAAATGCTTTGTTGAATTGGTATTCAACGTGCATGAGGTTTAATTTTATTAGGGAAATGATTTAATTAATTTTTTTCTTTAATCATAGTTAAAGCCTTACCAAAATGAAATACTTATAACTAGCCTTTCTGAGACTAGGAGCTGACTTTTTGGTGATTATTGATGTTTTTGTTTACTGAACTTAATATCAATATTGCCGTTATGTCCAGAATATTGTCAAAACCATTATTTTAAGGTCTCATTATCATTTGAGTTATAAGACATTTTTCTGGACTGATAAATCCGACTGGAATCAAAAAATGCTTATTTTAAAACAACAAATGATTTTTCATACGGTTTATATTTTGTATTCGATTTTGCCTTATTGTAAGAAACAAAAAGTTTCAAAACAGTTAAACTTGAATTGTTTTAATTTCAGCAGTTTTACGTTTACAAAAGGAAATTAAATATACTCAGCAAGCAAAATGCCAAGAAACATGTTATATTTCTTTGTAAGTGCTGCTTACTCAAATTACAGAACATTCATTTTCATATTATGACCTAAATACATATCTTTAAAAATATTACAAATAAAGCAAAAGTATTACATTCACTTCATGCTGGACCGTGCAGAAGGCGTTTCACCCAAGCAATTTGCTCGGGACCTTGGCACAGGGGACCCTACCATTTGTTTTATTACTATGGGGACCCTACCATTTGTTATGTGACTAAATATGTATACGAATTCCTTGTGTCTTCATACCTGGAATTTTGATGAAAGTCCTCACATTTATTGAATTATCTGCAGAAACCGCAAAAATTAGTTCTCATATTCCAATCTATTAAGTAGAGCGCAAAAGGTTTTGCTGGAGAGGTGATGAACATATCACGGAATTAACAAAAACAGAATCAGAAGTCAAATGAGGCAACATTTTAGAGAACGTTTTTTTTATCACATTCTTGAAAATATGGTTATTAGATTCACTGCTCTTCTCACAGCCATTCGAGAAATCTTTGCTTTACATTCTCTTTTTCTCTAGCAATATCAAAAACTGTCTTAAGCAGAGATCACGATTGCCTGCTTCTCTTTATTGCAGAAATTTTAAGTGACGTGACTGATAATAAACTGATTGAAGAATTGCTTCACTTGAAGCAAAATGATACTGCAAACTTTGGAGAGAAAACTTATGCCCCTTGTGACTTTTTAAACAAAATTTCTTAAGCTTAAGGAACTCTTTAGAAATATAGTAATTGCACTGCATATTTTTGCCTCAATTCTAGTAACAATGGCCTCAAGTGAGCTTTCATTCAGTAAACTGAAGCTCACCAAGAATGTTTTACGCTTAACTATTGCAGAAGAATGATATAGTGATCTTGCCATTTTGAGTATTCTGAAGCAAGCGATTAGAAAAATAACATATTAAGAAGCAAGAGCTACATAGTTATACTTATTTTGCAATAAAAGAAAGTTTGTGCCGGATTTTTTTTCTTTTGAGGGGGAGTTTTATGCCCCGAAAATGAAGGATGCTCGGGCCCCCAAAATTACTTGCACGGCTTTTACTTCAGGTGAGTAAAGTTTAATCTAATATATAATAAAAATGTCTAATTGGTTTTTTGTTTAACTATCATTTTTAAAAGCAAATTGGACGAGCCCTAAAAAGTTGTGTGTACAATTTATATTGAAAATAGAAAGAAGTTAGAAAGCATCTTGTTTTGAACCATTTTAAGGCGGATGGCTATACTAAAGCCATTCTAAAATCAAAATGAAACATAGAGCTACAAATCTGGAACTGAAAGAAGGCTTTCTTTTAATACACAAATTAACCGCATTAAAATAAGAAAAATGTTCAACCATCGAAGAGGTGTGTCACTTTTAAGGCTATTAGAAGGCTTGCTTGTGACGGAAACACTATCAAAAGAATCGTAAAATGCTTTAAAATGCCTATTCTTTGTCATAAAAAAAACAAAGATTAAGCAGAACGCCTAAACAGAGGCTTTGGAGTTGCCAAAATAGTAGTCAACTTTATTTAAAATATTGTGGCAACATTTGATGCCAGACATTGTTAAGTAATATGACGAAGCAAAATTAGAACAAAAAATTGGATGGATGGCAATCTTTAAGCAAGGGATCACATCAATATACATTGTACCTTCTCGCTAAGCAATAAACCAAGAGATCTATTTAAAAGAGTGTTTACAAAAGCGCTTGCAACCTTTTATTAACAAATATTATTGAGACACCAAGTATATCTTTCAGTTCATTTTGGCAACGTTTACGATTCTGGTTTGGTAACAAATTGGTTGAAAACCTAGAAGATTCCAATGGCTTAAAAAAAAAGATAATAGCCAAAATCTCATGCTATTGAGCATTTATGGGTAAACCATATACGAAATGTGCTCAAAGATGGATGATTGACAAATAATATTCTAAGTCTTGAGCATCGAATTTGTTATTGTGCTAGTAGACTTGACATACAAAAAGTTTTTGCCTATAGTTCCGCTCCCTTTTCCAATATCATCTTTTAGCTACACCTCCTAATGTTCTTTATTAAATACAAAAACTTCAAATAATAATAAAAAAGGAAATTTCATCTTCAAAGTTGACGACGTAAAGAAAAAAGAAAAGTTTTCACATTTTATATCTCTGCTTTTTAAAATCCTTTTAATAACTAATCATGTAAAATATTTAATTATATAAAAATTAATAAAAAATGCTTCAAAAACATTGAAACTGACTCTTTTATACAAGATATATCTACGACGAACTGGAAGGCACAAATAAAGAAGTGGATATTCATAAATAAATAATAACTTATTTAAATAAAACTGAAAAAGTTTATTACAAACGTGCTCCTTACAAGGCTTCAACAAAAAGATAAAATAAACTTAAATAAAACTATGGATGGCTACTGGTATTTTTAAATCCATCTCAACCAAATATGTCATTTATAAAAAAGTTGTTAAATTAAAAATATTAATACAAGAAACCTATTCTTTGACAAATTTAAGTTAAATAGAAATGAAATAAGCAACTAACTTAAACAATCATGTAAAATGTATTATATTTCCTTTTTCAACAACATCTTAAACAGGATTAGGAAAACTTGGGTAGGAATAAAAGAAGTTATAAATATCAGACCTACAACATACAATAACTGCTTCAACCTTGATAAAGTCATTTTTGATTAACCAAACTTGCCAATATTTTTAACAATTACTTTACTAGTATCGAAGAAAATCTTGTTCCTTATTCAAAAATAATGTTCCTTAATATGATTTCAGAGATTTTTGAAAAATCCTAAAAAGAGCTTTTTTTTAATCCAATGAGTGATGTTAAGATGTTAAGTTTCATAATAAATTTTCAAAGCAAAAAAGTCATCAAGGTGTAACACTTTAATTTAGTATTTGCATTATATGTAATTATTCCATGAAATGCAAAACTTCAGAATACATTTGATTTGATTAGTAGTTAATCACAATAAAAAATCATGAGAAAATACATAAGTTACACTTTTTTGTAGATGGGTTGTGAAATTATTATCTTTTAATTATGCTCCACTTAATCATAGGGATTTTACCTGCATTTATGTTTCCAGATTTCTTTTGAAAGTTCTTTGCCATGTCTGTACCAGGGTTAAAAGATTTATAGTGGTTTGCAAACCTAAGTTTGAATGCGTATTCACGTATACCGATATAAGATTTTTCTGTAAGACTGGCATTAGATGATACTATAGTGGCTATATATACAACTTTGATTATGTAACGGACATATGTTTTTTTAATGATGTTGCAGTAAGCATCATTAGCGGTGAATTTGCACATGTTTTAATGTTCTGCGGTGAATTTGCACAAAATTTGTTGGTTGTGTGAATAAATAATTGATATACTATTTGGCATGCAGCTGTAACTAACTTTGATTCTATTTTTGTTAAAAATTTTCCGGAGCTAATGATTTAATGGAAAAATGTAAGTCAATTAAGTTTAAGAAAAGGTGTCAAACTTTGGTTACATCATTTTGGTTTAGAGAAGCTTTTTTTTTAACCATTAAGTATTCCTTTTTCGTTTATTACTATTAGTAGTGCTTAAACTTAATTAAATATTGGCGATTGGTGTAACATACAGACTTTTCTGATGCGTCATTATAAAAAGGAGCGGTGTTTTGAAAATTTTTTTTGCGTACAGAGTTAGAAAATTTTTCAAAACACTGCAAAAAAGTTAGTGGTTTTGTGACGACTCATAAGGAACTTGTAACTAAAAAGTAAAGGTGTTGTGGGAAGGAGAGGAAGGAGGGTTTTGCACGTAGAGAACTAAAGACCTTTTAAACATTCAAAAAAGGAAATCTGATAATTTCATAAAAAATTATCGAATATTTCTATTTTAACATAATAACAACTTATAAAAATATTTATAAAATATAAACAGAACACTCTACACTAAAAAAAATCGTTTCATGAAATGCTGCTATAACAATGCTTATTGTTATATGTTACTTGAAACAAATTTATTTTTTTAATGTATTTTTAAATATAAGTATGTTTTAGTAGGAAGGAAGAAATGTTCTTGGCGCTGAATTTATGGGGAAAGAAAGGAGAGGCATGAGCATTAGGGTGGAGCGATTTTCATAGCAAAAAAAAAAGAGTTTAAAAACCAATATTACTGAGACACGAATCAATGTCTATTAATTATAAGATAAAAGTAAAAAAATATTTTTGGATTTTGATGAGATCTTGAGGCTTCTCTTTGGAATTTAAATTCTTGACAGGTCCTAATTTTTTTGAATTTTTTTTTTCTAAACCATATCAACCTTGGACTCAAAAAAAGCAGAAAAAAATGCTTGTTTCATAAATAATAATTTTATTAAAAAAATTTTTTAGTAAAAAAAATACTTACAAAAATATACCTTAAAACCCCTTTGTTTTGTTGAGGACGGGCGTTTTTAATGAAAAAAACAACTCTACTTTTTTAATTTTAATTTTTTAATAAAAACAAATATTATTTTCAAAATCAGCATATTATTTTGCTTCTTTTAAGTATAAAGTTGATAGAGTTTAGAAAAAAAAAATTTAAACAATATTAGGACCCATAAAAAATTTAGAATCCAAAGAGGAACCTCAAGAACTCATCTAAACTAAAAAAAAAAAAGATTAAGGTTCTTTTGTCACTAAAAGATATTAATTTGCTGCTCAGGCAAATCAAATTTCAAAAATTTTCAAAATCGCTCCACCCTAATAAGCATTAGATGTGACTAATTCCCTTAGAAAAAAGTTTTTTTTTTCATTCGCTCCCTAATCCTAAACAATCTCTTAGCCACAGCCCTTATTGTTCTTAGTTATATATAAAAATTTCAAATAATCATAAAAAAGAAAATTTTATCTTTAATGTTGACGACATAAAGATAAAAAAAAGTTTGCACATTTTTTATTTCTCCGTTTTTTAATAATTTTCACAACTAATTTTTTAAATTAGTTCATTTTAATGTTCTTAACTCTCCTGCCCAAACATAATTTAAACTGATGGCTTAATAATAAACTACTATTTAAACCGATTACTTAATACTAAAAAGTAATTTTTTTGTGAAACAATACTGTCAAAATTATACTGGCTTCTGAAAATGTGCTTGGTATCTTTGGTAGCTCAAGGTGATTATAACTATAGGTTTATATTATTATAACTATATATCATAAATATAGATTTATATTATTATAACTAGATTATAACTATAGGTTGCTATTGTAGATATTAGTTTTGTGTGCTGATTCTGCAAATTGAAGTAGTTTTTTTGTATCAGGTCTGGATTTCTAGATACCTGATACCTCATATTATAGCATTTAAGGCAGACTGCTTCATGTGCAATGGTTAACATATATAGTAGAAAAGAAAAATTATCTTTTTATACATTTTTATTCTAATAGATCATCCATTTTATAATTTTATTACAGTAAGTAGACAATTCAGATTACAAGACTGATCATCCATTCCTATTATTTAGTTTTGTTTACTATGAGGCCTACAAGGTACACTAACCTTTGTGGAAAATAAATGCGGTTCATCCAATGTCCATTATCAAAATAATATAAAATAAATGCAGTTTATCTGATGTCCACAATCTTCATATTTTGTGTTTGCTGCTATGGAACTAAATACCTGATTAAAAGTGTGATTTTTTCGATTTTCTTCTGCGCGAAGTTTCACATTCCCGCTTAAGCATCCAACAGTAGTCACCCATCATCCTGGGGTTCCATCTCCCCTCATAGTACTTCTCCATTACACCAATGTCATGGTGAAAACGTTCTCCATGCTCGTCCGAGACCGCACCAAGAATCTCTGTAAAAAAATCCAGATGGCTTTGCCAGAAATGTATTTATCTTAGCACCTTATGAGCCAACAAATATTCTCTCCTCGGCTTTGGCGTCACTTAGAGGTGGAAAACATTAACGCTTATATTTGAACCCATTGCTCCGTATTGTTGTTAAACTTTGATTTCGAAGGAAATAGTAATACCTTTACTATTTAGAATCGTATTTGGTGTTAAAACTGGAAGTTAAATATCGTTTTCAATGTATTTTTATGACCGGTTATTCAAATTATTTTTAATATCAATAAAAACCTCTTTTAGTCGTTCGAAAGTTAGGCGAAGTCTTCCAGTTGTTTTGTGTAACGATCGTTTCACCAAAACCACCATTGTTTTAAAAAAGCCTCACCACCATGGACTTCTTCCTAAATTAAACTGCCGTTAGTTGTTCATTTTAGCTCGGCATTTGTTTTTCGGTGAATCTACTTGTAATGAACGGATCCACTTGCGGTTGTCATTGAGAACCCATTGTCATGCCACCTAAATATCGAGCAACCATAAAACTTAATAATTGAGTGTCCTTCAAGTGCAAGTCTAATGTTTCTAAGAGTGTTAGCTACCATGTGTACAGAAACTAATTCAAGTCTTGGAATAGGTAAACTTTGTTTGGAAATGCGTGATTTAGTAGTAAGTATTTCTTGAGTGACTTTATTACCTTGATGAGCTGCTACATATTTTGAACTGTAGCAGCCATCTTTACTTGCATCATCAAATCCATGGATTTCAATTCTTTTATAATATAATCCAAAATAGTAATTCTTCTTAGTATTGGTGCTATATCTGAAAAGGTACTTTACCAAATCAACAAGTTCTCTGCTAACATTGGTGAAATTGGTTTGTTCCAAAAGAATATTGTAAATCACATATTTGTCGATAAATTAGTTTTTAGAAATTACACCAAGAGGATCAAAGACTTTAGCCAAACTTCCTAATATTCCTCTTTTGGTTAAACAATCTGTTTTGCGAGTTAGCCTGCAATCCACCATTTAAGTGCCATCACTTTTGTCCCATAACTAAGAATTTTTGAATAACGTTGATGATGTTCATTGGGGGTTACTTCATTACAGTTCAGTACTGAATCATTTGTTTCCAATACAAGAAAATTTAAAATGCCACTTGTGCATTCAAATTTTCCTTCTTTTCGAATAAATGAATTGCTGTTAGCTTCAAACTTTTAACATATTCAACATGAATCCCTTCAGTGATTATGTCATCATCTTATGTGCTCTTGTTGATTAACTGAATTTTATCCTTTTGATGCAGGTAATGAATTTCATATGTCAGTAAATGTTGTTTGATTACGCCCCCAAGTATAATGGGACTAGACGTACATCCAAACGGGATTTGAGCAAATGGCAGAGTTATAACTTCTTTGCTTTTAAAGTCGGGTATCCTATAGAAACGGAAGACGTCACAATTTTTGGTATCAACCTTTTTTTGTAGAAAAGCTTGTTTAATGTCTCAAGTTAGACGAACAGGTAGCACTTTGTTTTGAAAAATAACATTAAGTAGTAATGGTTGTAATGGAGGACCAAAATTCAAACTATCGTTGAGTGAGGGTGATCCACGCTCTTTAGCAGAAGCATCAAATACCATCCTTAGCTTAGTTGTTTCAAAATCTTCTTTTCTCACCGCTCGATAAGGCATGTAGAATATCCTCTTTCCAATTGGATTGATTGGTGCGCACTCAATAATTCCATTATTGAGTTGTACTTGAATAATATCGTTGTATTTGATAAAATCATTTGGTTTCTTTTCAAGCTTTCTTAGTAAAATAAGTTACCTGCAGATGCTCTCTTCTGAAAAAATGCTAAAGTTGACATTCTCCAATCCATGGTAATCCAGTGTTATAAAAACTAGTTCAGTCTTGTTGTACTTATTTTTAAACGCTTCATATAATTCATTTTGATTTCCTTTGCTTTGGTCTTTCAGACCAAGTACATCCAAGCTATATAGTTCTTTATAGCAATTATTGGTTAACTTTGTAAAATATAAGCAGTCCAAAGTTCTTTGCCCTGGACCTATAATCGTCCAATCAAATATAGTTGCTTCTACAATAGTTTATCCGTCGTTTCCCGTCCTGAATCCTTTTAACTTGATTCTTACAATATCCCCAGCACCAATAATAAGATGAATTTTATGATCATCATAGTTATCTTCATTGTTAAAATGCAATCCGAGTAAGTGTTTGTACTTCTCCATTATAACGGATATCATCGGATTTTGTAGCACTATAAGCACAGTTTGTTCCAATTTGTAAAGTTTTATATCAAGACTGATGCGTCCATTTGTTGAGTGTAGTGCCGGTTTGAAAAACGGAATATTTTGGTGGACTGAGCCAGTCATTGTTTCAATGTTTTTTGCTTCCATTTCTTTGACTCTAATTTTATATATTTGATTTACGCAAATGAAGCTTAAGAACTACCTGTTCCAATGTCCATGAGTGCTCTTACATTATATTCACCAACTTTCACCATAACTGTCGGATGAATAGTTTGTCTTTCGAATCCAATCATAACGATACCATTTTTTGATTCCTTTTTGTTAACATCAATGCATATAGATGAATGATGTCTTTCTCTGCAATCATAGCAAGAACACTTGCTGCGGCAGTTTGATACTGCATGATTTGTTAAATTGCAGTTAAAACAGTAATGGATTTTTAGCTTTGATTAGGTGTTCAAAACGTCAATCCTGCTATTTTGGATCAGTTCGAGTAACATCCGCTTTAAAAGAACTAAGTTTGTTGAGGGTTTCACGTAACAGTAATTCTGCTGTTTCCAATATGTTTAAAGTTTCTAATGAGTACACACAGACGTTTCATTTTCTGTAAAACTAATTTATTTGATCCACGTTAATATTTTTTATGAAAGAGTGACCCGTAAAACCATAACCATACTGACAAACAATTTCAGAAGTGATTCCATTTATTTGATTTAACACTATTTTTGCTTTTTCATAACCATATTCATTAAAAGGAAGTCCAGCAATTTCTTGTTTTGGAATGCTTAAAAGAGTTCGCGAAGGTATGATAACTTTGCTAGAGAAGCATAGTTTATGTTGCCAATTTCAGTACTGAACTGTTGCCTGAAACGTATCCAGTCAAGAACGGTGCCATCAAACTTTGAAATTTGTAGTCTGGGAAGTTTTGCTTTAAAGTCGTTTGTTTGTGTACTACCTATACCTTGAGTTAACCCTTGTTTTACGCAAACAATTTCTTCGTGCATTGTCATCTTTTTTGTAATATCTCTATCTATGCCTTGTTCTTCTAGTAAAGTAAGAATATCGCTCTGATTTTTAATTAAATTGTCTTGTTGTTCGTACCAGTAATTAATGTCTTCATTTTCGGAATTACCTTTGTTTCTTTTTAATTCTTCTGTGTTTCGGATCAAGTTGAAAGTTTCCGACAGTTTCCCTATGATAGTTGATTCCAATCACTCCAATGAATGTGTATTGCTATCATTCAATGTCGTTTGTACTTCTAAACCAAGTCGCTCAACTTTTGATATTGATAGTTCCAACTTTTTTGTTAGTGTTTATCTTTGCCTTGTTTAGGAGGCATTTTAAATTTCGTTGTAGGTTTCCTTAGTCAGTCAATAACTTGTTGAAGTGTTTAGCAGATTCTAAATGTCCTGGTAGGGTTGCCACTTTGTATCGTGAACTTAATATTCTTTTTGTTGCGTTTAACTGACTAAGACATATCAGTTTTTAACGCCTAATGTATTTTAATACGATATTTATACGCAACTGGTAATTATCCATAACTAAAATATGTTACTTAAGCAGAGTTTTTAGCAAGACCAAGGTTGAGGTCAAGGCCATAAGTTACAAAACCATGGCCAAGGTCAAGGTCAAAAGTGGCAAGGCCAAGAACAAGGCCAAGGCCAAGACTTTTAAGGACAAGGCCAAAATTAAGAGTTTCAAGGCCAATGCCTAAGCAAACATTTACGAGACCAAAGACTTCAGTTTTTGCTTTGCGTTAAGGCCAGTTATCAATAAAACTGTAAGTAGCAAGTGCTGTGACAATAAATCACATTTTGTAAAAACAGACCAAGGTTATGCGCAGAATTCAACGAAATCAGTAATATGCAATTTTTTTAAAGGCCAAGGCCAAAACAATTAAAGCCATGATCAAAATTTTTAAGGCCAAAGACCAAGATGAAGGCCTCATTTTTAGGCCCTAAGGCTAGGCTAAAGCCAACACCTAGATCAAGGACTAACAACTCTGTACATTAGCATTCCCTTGATACCTTAATATGTACCGTATGAAAAACCCATTCAAAATAACTTGAAAAAAGACGTCATTGCGTGACTTATAATAATTTAAAAATGTTCGTTCTAAATGCTATAAGATTATGACACCTCCTATATTTAGTGGAATCAATATCCAAAAAAAAGCTACGCTTAAAAGTGATCAATTTTTAGTTGACTCAAAGGGGGCTATTAATTTCAGTGGAATTAAAAGACAATCAAAGACGTTAACCTATTTTGGATAATGCAATAGTACTGAACAACAGTTTTGGTTTCACAAAAAGGTCCAATCAGACTAAATAGAAAACTGATAACTAGCTCTCTTTTGCTTCATACTAAAAGTAGAATTAAAAATAATGCTCTGCAAAATTCTGTTAAATATTCGAAAAGGAAGCCACTTATTAGGGTGACAGAAAGAAACTACTTAACAAGAGTAACAAAAAGATGATTAAAGAAAAAGATTCTGGTGCGTGAGATCACTTTAAGTTTGATAGATTAAACAAAAGTAATAGAACCCTAAACTATAACACATATAGTCCTCTAACTCTTTCATCTTTTAATTTTATCTAAAATCCAATGTCTTTGGAAAATAAATAGGATAAATTCCGAGCTAGAATCACTAAAGTATCAACACACTAGTTGCAGTCACAGAAGCCTGCTTCACTACCACATCAATATCCAACTAGTCAGTTACAATTTGTATATGACATCGGTAAATTTGCGATATCATAGCCAATAATGTTAGTTAAGACTTACATTCATTTAAATGGGATGAGGAAGTTTGTAAGCAAATACTGTGTCAGATTTTAATTGAAAATTAAATCTTTATAATTGGTTGTATTTATCATCAACTGTTCACTTAATGTAAACCTAACTTACAAGTAAAAAAACAAGTCAATCAAACAGTCCAAAGCTAAGATTAATGATTGTAAATTTAAAAGCATTCTTCTTGTTAATGATTTCACTCAAAATGATATTATTTAAACAATTTGCAATAAATATTTTATGTATTGCACTCCAATGGTGTCAATTAGATAAATTAAGTTGTTTGCAATGTAGATGCTCTACACTACCTCGCAAAACTTTTACTTTATATGCTTTTTTTTTTTCGCCCTACTTTCTTTACTCCATCCGACAAGACGACGTTGTACTTTAACTTATCTGAACACAAAATTATTTTCCAATGCGATATAGGCATTTTTTCATACTTCTTTGTAAGTTCTAATTGACGTTTTACTTGTTTTGCAGTCAAAAAAGGTTTTTTTCGAACTACTCTACCTCTATCTTCTTGTACTCTAATACTATTTTTAATTATTTGAGGGTTTACCGTGATATTGTAATCTTCTTGATGTTTTAAAGCTAATTTGCTGCCGAGATAGATGTATTTTTTTCACATTAATTATGATATTGCCATCGATTGCACCGGCGGTCTTGCGTTTTCGTCATCTGCCAGCCAAACTAACAACGGTTTCAATCAGATTATGCTCCTAACAATTGAAGACACTGTTTTAAAAGGATTTCTTGTTTCTTCTTGGATCTGACGGTAGGACTTAATTGATTTTTCTAATTGACTACGAGGCTTCGTTGAATGAAAGACAAATGATGTTATCTTCACACAATTTTGCTGAAATACTTTTTTTATTTCTAGAACGAGAGTGTATTTAAAAATTACTATTTTCAGTTTTACTAACTAGTTTGATCATTCAATTTGATTGATTTATGCCAAAGAACGATCTAGTTTGTCAGCGTACGATTATTTTTTTTCGCAGTCAATTTAATGCATCATTAGATCAATTGTGTAGAATTCAATATGTATGAATAGCAAATAATTTACCAATACACAAATAAATTCTTAAAACAAATTTCGACAATTGTAACGGACAACATTTCTTTGTATGCATTCTTTAAAATTACGATTTTTCTTTTGTGAGCGTTTATTTATTTTTTGTATGCTGTATATATTTAATGTAATATATATATATATATATATATATATATATATATATATATATATATATATATATATATATATATATATATATATATATATATATATATATATATATATATATATATATATTTGAAAGATGACATCTTGTATGAGAGTATATGATATATTATTTTAAAACATCAAGAAATACAGTTTCTCTCAATACAAATAATATTATTTTATAAGAAATTTTCGCTGGGTTATAGATACCAGCATCATCAGCTTGTAAAATGTTACAATAATTTTTAATCGTTATAGTTTATATAAAATTGTTACTATTGACGTCAGCGGTTGAATGGCTTCTTTTGATTTTTAAATTTTAAAAATGGCGTCCAAAACATAGTTTTTACATATTGGCCTTTATCAAGGTTAATTCCGCCGTTTCGCGCAGAGCACATGTTATTTTGTATTTCTAACGCCTCTCTAATTTTTCTTTCAAACTTTTTATTTTCTACTTTTAACGTTCTTGTTTTTTCCCAAATAATATTTTCTTTGCAAAAGGTTTTATGATATGCTAATGCAGATTGATTAGGCTTGTTTTCATTAATGCTCTTCTGATGTTGATGCATCCGCGTACTTACCTGCATTTTTGTTTCACCTATGTAGACTTTGGAGCAGTTGCATTTTATTATATACGTTCCAGGTTGGCTGTTACTTGGTAGTTTTGTTTTGTTTTTTGATGTTAATAAAGATCTTAAATTTGGGTTTGATTTAAATACTGCTCTGTACCCTGCTTTTCGGAATATTTTTCGAAGTTTTGGTGAAAGGCCTGGTACCCAAGGTAAAGACACTACAGGAAGATTGTTGCATTCTGATGGAATTTTGTTTTTATTTTGTCTTTTTTGATGGAATTGGTGTGTAATATTCCTCAATAGCTTTTCATCGTACCCATTTTCAATAAACATGTCAATTAAAAAATTTATTTCGTTTTGCAAATGATGTTTACTACAGATGGAGTAAGCTCTGTGGAGAAAACCTTTAAATATAGCTGTTAAAATATTTGGATCGTGATTTGAATGCGGTTTAATTTGAATGTTAGTGATTGCCTCTTTTCGATATACTTTGTACTCATATTTCCCTAGTGTGTTATTTGTAATGGTTATGTCAAGAAAGTTAAGCGTTTTTGTTTCGTTTTCAACTTCAATTGTGTATTGTATTGCAGGATGTTGTTGATTTAAAATATCTTGGAACTGTTTTGCTTGTTTGATGTTAGGAAATCTTGCATGACTATCGTCAACGTATCTTAAAAATGATTTTAGATTAAGTGCCGGATTTTGTGTCAAAGCCATTTTAATTGCATTATTTTCATGGAATTGTAGAAAAGATTCCGCGAGAACAACCATGAAAGAAAGTCCGATTGGTCCTGAGTTTTCCATTACGTGAATCTCATTGTTCCAATGAAAATAACATTGATATAAGCAAAGTTCTATGAGTTGCTTTATTTCAGGTATACTTAGTTTTGTTAAGTTTTTATATGATAAATTGTTACTTAATTGTTCTAAAAGTATAACGGTGGCTTCTTTTAACGGAATTGACGGGTACAAATTTACAACATTATAAGATACTTGAGTATCATTGTTGGCGACATTCCAATTTTCAGCTTTTTTTATAAAGTCAAAAGAGTTTTTTAATCGTGTCGGATTTTCATTTAAGACTGGTTGTATTATCTTAACTAAGAATTCTGATTCTAAAAATTTTATATAAACTATAACGATTAAAAATTATTGTAACATTTTATAAGATGATGATGCTGGTATCTGTAACCCAGCGAAAATTTCTTATAAAACAGTATTATTTGTATTGAGAGAAACTGTATTTCTTGATGTTTTAAAATAATATATATATATATATATATATATATATATATATATATATATATATATATATATATATATATATATATATATAAAACATATATATATATATAAAACATATACTGCCGTTTGAAAATATTATAATAACCCAGTATATTCTGAAATTTTTACATTAGTACCGACAGCATTTCTAGCAGAGCATGAGGATCTTGTCATAAACCCCTTTACAATATATGGTTAATTTTTGATAAAAATACAATGTCTATAATGAAATAATAATACATCTTTATGTAAAAACATTTAAAGTCAAGATAAAATGGTAAAAAGTCAAGATAAAATGTTAAAACAAATAATATACAAAGTAGAACAACAACAAACAAACAAACGAAAAACAATTAAAAATAAATCAAGACATATTTAATTAAAAATATAATTTTTTTTAGTCTTTGTTTGAATGAAACAAAAGTCAGTTGAGTAGAAAAATCACATTTTGGTCACATCCAGAGATAAGGACCTCGATAAGAATCAAAAAACTGGTCTTTGCCTTTACGGCAAAAAGAGGCAATAAGATCGTTATTAATTCGAAGATTGTATTTGTTTTAAGTTTCATGTAATAAAAATTTTGTAATACATTTGGCAACAAATTTTCTTTACCTGTAAACATAAAACATAAAATAATAAAGACATTTAATTGATATGCATTTAAAATATTAATTTCTATTAAAAGTTGTTTCGTATGAAAAAACCACTTTTTAAATTTTATAGCGCGAGCTGCGTGTTTCTGATGAAGGTAAAGAGATTTTAGCTTTGTTCTATGTGTGCTTCCTTATATAATATTCGCGTAGTTTATATAATAATGTATAAATGAATAATATAACTGCGTTAACTGGTGTTTACTTAATATATTTGTTGCTTTACAGAGAATTTCGATGCATTTAGTATTATTAATGGAGGTATTATCAATATGATTTCTCCGAGATAGATTTTCATTAGTATATACTCCGAGAAACTTAGTAACATTTAGTTTTTTCTGTATTTAGAGACAATCTATTTTGCTTAAACCAAACAGAAATTTTTTTAAATTCATTTGTAATATTAATAAAAAGCATACTAATATCTTTATAAGACAAAAACAACTTTGTGTCAACTTCATAAGTTACTGTTGTTAAGTTTGATGATTTATAAAGATCATTTACCTATATTTAAAAAATAAGTGAACCAAGTATGGATGCTTTTGGAACACCACATGTTATATTCATTAATAGATGAGATTTAGAGTCTTAATTGTAAACAAACTGTTTACGGCTAGTAAGATAACTCTCAAACCATAATAGGGTTTTATCTTTAATACCATATGATATTAGTTTTTTAACAAGATATAATGATTGGCGGTTTCAAATGCCTTAGACAAATCAATAAACACTCTTTGTGTAAAACAAGAGTCTTTAAAAGAGTCAGTAATATTGAGCGTAAGTTTAGGAATGGTATGCTCAGTTGACCTATTTTTTTTAAAAACCAAAATGGTTTTCGTTTAGAATTTTATTTACAACAAGATAAGAGTAAATTTGGTTGTACATTATTCTTTCTATAATTTTTGAAAAATGTGAAAGAACTGAAATAGGTCAATGATTTGTTATATTTGTACGATCCCTTGTCTTAAAAATTGGAGTTACTTTTGCTATTTTTAGTTTATCTGGAAAAGATTCTTGTGATATGGATGCTCTGAAGATTTTATAAAGAATATCTTTTATAACATCTTAGGAATCAATCAAAATATTTGTGCTAATATCATCATACCTAGTAGCTTTATTTCGTTTTAATGATATGAAAGCAACCTCAAATTCATTAAAAGTTAACTCAGTAAAATTTAGATTAGAGCGTATTGATGTTTTGAACTCATCAACAGTTTTATCTTTAATAAATGAAATACTATTGCTCAACTTTTTTCCCGATAGTGGTGAAAAGCTTGTTAAATTCAAATGCAATATCATTTATGTCATTTATTAAGTTGTTTTGCGTTTTTATAAAATTTAGGAGTAAATTTTTATTTGGTTTAAGTTTTCCAGACACCTCCTTCATGATTTGCCAGACGCGTTTTTAATTGTGCTTATTAAGCCGAGTTTGAATAGTAGTTTTTTTTTTGCATTTTTGCGAAGCTTTTCAAATAAGTTTTTAAAAGTTTTATAATTTTGTTTATATTTTTCTGATTTCGGTTTTAGGTATTTAATGTATAGCTTTTGCTTAATTTTTGACGATTTTTCTAGACAATCCGGAATAAAAAAAAAGTAAGTGTATTTCTGACTAAGTGAAACATATTTTAACGTTTGGTACGCAAACCACCTAAAATCCTTTAATGCATTTAGATAAAAGAGTGATAAAGTGTTATCTAAAAAAGTATGATAAATAAAGATAATAATCTTTACACCTTCTGTCAGATGTAAGATTGTTAAACCACAACCCGGTCTCAAGAGCTTGTAACCTCTGTTTGAACAAGAAAGTTAAAGTTTTGATGTATAAAGGAGATAATCTTTTAATACTAGGAGTGAAATAACCTCAATGTGTAGGCATAAAAATAAACTCCTTGTTTCTTTATTTAATACCGCGGATTGATACTGGTTGGTTACGTCACGTTTATGCCATAATATACTTTAAAAACTTTCGTTAAAAATTTTGTTTAAAAATTTTGTTACCATGAAGTCATTAGAACTCACAGCTACCTAATTCTAATAATTTTAACGTTTCTTTTTTAATTTTGTAATATATGATTGATGATTGCCGTTAAGCATAAAACTTAAAGTTTTATGCTTAACGGCAATCATCAATCATATATTACGGCAATCATCAATGGGGGATTTTAGTATAACATCATTAAAAATATTCTGTGTAAACTTTAGTGTGCATATAAGGTAAATATGGGTATTAAGGCCCACCTAAAAAAATGAAAATGTAAAGAAATGCTGATTTTTTTTTGCTACCAGTGATAAAACCAGATAACTCTAATATTTTAATGTCGAAAAAAAGTTTCACAATTTCTTTTTTCTCTAAGTTTGGATTAGTAGGTCTTATTACCCGCCGGGCCTTAATACCCACACTTACCTTATATGCACACTAAAGTTTACACAGAATATTTTTAATGATGTTATACTAAAATCCCCCAGAATCTATTGTAATCTGAGTACATGCATGATCTTAAGGTTTTATAAATCAATAAACCATTTTTTTTTCTAAATGATTGAAAAAACTGAACTAAAATAAAACAAAAATTATAATTGTTTTTATAAAATTTTTATATATTTATCAAACTCTAACCCAATCCTGCGATCAATGTATGTAATGGAGCCTTTGCTAATGACCATTTCAGTATGATGTTGTTTTATGACAATTGATCGTTAATTTAATTGCAAAGATATTTGTTTATTGAATTTTATTATTACTTCTAATTTTTTGGTATAATAGAAAACAATACTAGCTGTGCCAGAAATTGGTTCGAATATGCTTTACATTGCTACTACTTTAAGAATACAAATGGTACAATTGGTAGAGATTGGGAACAATCTTACATAGATTGTCTTGAAAAAGGAGGAAATTTGTTAAGCATAGAAGATGAAACAGAAATGACATTTATTTCTGACATTCTTAAAAACCATAGTGTGATCACTGATAATTACTGGATTGGTATTTTTATCATTTATGTAACTATACTTATTTCCATTCTTTATAAAAGTTATTAAAATCTTTATTTTAATATTTTGATTATAACATAGGTCTTACTGATAGATGGTATAATACATGGTTTGTGTGGTCTGATAATACCTACTCACAACACATTCATTCTGAGTTCCATGGTTTATCTTATGATGAGGTAGAGCAGTGTGTAAGAATGAATAAAAAATACTGGGAAATAAAGAGTTGTTATAGTTTAAACGGATTTATTTGTAAAGTTAAAAGAGGTAAACTTTATTAAAAATTTATAAATATTTTTGCTAACTTTCTTAGTGGTAATTTTTTATACTTAATTCAGAAACTTTACAATATTTTTGTATAATTTATATAGCAAATATTTAAAAATGATAACTGTTTTCCTTTTTAATTTAAAATATATTTCCAGAGAAGTATTAGATTAAAAAATAAAATAGTAAAACAATAATATATATATTGATATATATATTTATATATGTAAGTATATATATACATATATTTATATATTTATATATATATATATATATATATATATATATATATATATATATATATATATATATATATATATATATATATATATATATATATATATGTATATATATATATATATATATATGTATATATTTATATATGTATATATATATATAAATATATATATAGTAATACAGGAGTTAAAAATCTAAGTTGTAAATGAAAATAATTCTCATACTATGGTGAGTAAGTAAAATTAATAGTTAAACTTAAACAATTTTTTTTATTTTTTTCATAAACACAGATCTCACCTTTAAATTCTTCAGCTGGGTATGAGATTTAAAAAAACTATAAAAAACTTTTTTATGAAACTCTCTATTAAAGTTTTAAAAATAAATTAAAAATGTTTCTATAAGAAAAAACTATAATTTATAATAATATAGTAAAATTTGATATTTGGAAAAGTAATTTTAAAATTAATGTAAAAATAATTACTCTCTTTTTATATGCTAAAAGTGTCATGTCAGGTGAGCTTCGTAATCATAAATAATTTCTCATTAGAGAGTTTTATCATAGGAAATAATTTGAACCAGGGTTTTTATTTTATGGCATTTGTAAACATGCTGATCAAATTTATTTGAACCAAAATCTGTTTTTTATGTATATTGTATAAAATGTTTCTGAATCTCAGGTTATTAGTTTTACCAATTATGTCGTTTTGTCATTGCGTCCATAAAAAACAAGAATAAAAAGGAAAGAAAAGATCGACAGAAAACTTAAAAAAATATAGGTTGAATGTGTCAGATACAGTAAAAAGATGCAAATTTGCTGATTGACGAGTTATGCGAAAACGATTTTTAGTTAAGTGATATGATATCTTTTTTGAGCAGCATTCATGATCTTATTGTAAAAAACAAAGAGACTATGAGAGAGTAACTTAAGCTAGTCTAAGAGTGGAAAAGTTGTTATCATCAACACAAGAATGAAAAAAATCTTGCGATATTTGTTTGCAGTAAAAAATTGAGTTTGATGGAATTTAAATCCATAAGCTATTGCAAGCTCCATGCGGTTACTTAAAAGTAACCAGATTCAAGATCAGCTGCCTGTTTAAAGCGATCAGATGGTGAAGATTTTTTGTCAAGATAAGAAAATAATATTGATTTGTCAAATAATAGGTGCCATTTTTTTATGCGATTATGAGGAAGATTGTTAATTTAGATAAAAAGCAATGCACGAGCAATTATAGAACCTTGAGTTACTCCTGAAGTTTCTGGAAATAATAAAAAGTGTTAGCCTTCGAGAATGATTTATAAAACAGCGGTCAGATAGAAATGATTTTATACTCTTTAAAAATTTATATCAAGAAACCAATAATAAAAGAAAGGCTAATCGAATAATAGTTGCATAGGTTAGATTTTCTATAAATTAGAATCACATAATAAGCACTTATTATAAATTTAGATAGAATAGAAGAGAGTTCTGGAGAACACTTCAGTACGACTATAATAGTGATGTTGTCTGGACAACAAGATATTGAAAAGTTTTATTGAAAATTGACTTAAGCATTGCAAGCCAGAGTTATTTAGATGTATAACAATGGGTTAATCTGTTTATTTGGAATTGCAGGGATACTACAGCCGTTAGATTTGAAATTGAAATTAGATGAAAATGTTCTTTGCAATTTATTCTGCCATGGGTAAGGTAATAACATTAGACCCAGAGATATAATATAAGTCTTACCTTAGTTAATGACACAATAAAAAATTTTCAAAAGTCACTTCAACCAAACATCTAAGATAAAATACGATTTAGTTAACTGAGAATAATGAAGCTTAGTATCAGAAAGATTTTTCAACAATGATTTCTTGCAATAACGACATAAAGACATTTGTTCGCAAGATAGATGTTCTAGTAAAAAGATGAAAAAAATGACTACAATTTACAATAGTAACTGCACAGGAGAATTTTAAGCTTTCATACTTGTCTGTATCCAGGAACACATGAAGGGGTGAATTTATATATCCAATGTTTAGGTTTACACATAAATGTTTGCTATGTTTTTAAATGCTTATTCACAATAATTTTACACATTGGTATTAAATTTAATACTTATAAGGTGAAATATTTTCCAAATAAGAATATGATGATCAGATGGATGCGTGGTATAACTATAAGAAAAAACTGTTAAACAGAAATTGATAATAGTCAGTGTATTGAACAATGTGTTTCCGAAAAGATTATGGGGTTTGATAATCAGCACATGAAGAACAAGCAGCCTTTAAATAAAAAAAAGGAGAGGTGGAAGTAAAAATAATTTTTAAAAGAGTGCAAAAAGTATTATATGAACGAGTCTTAGTTCAGAAAAGAAGTTGCTAAAGAATGTAAAAATAAAGATTTTAAATTGCATTAATTTAAAACATAAGATCAAAAGCTTTTTCGCTTTAAATATTACAGACTTTTAATAAATTCAATAAATAAGGTCGAGCGCCTGTGCTACGCATAATCACACATGGACGGCTGTTTAATACTCTTTTAAAGAAGAAGAAAAAATGAATATTCTACTCATTTCTTTATTTATTAATGATTCGAGTAATAAACAAAAGGTAGTTTGTTAAAAGTATAATAAGTAGGAGGGCAATTTAATAAACATTCCAAAGTATTTGTCCTTTAAATACTTATATTATTTCAAGAAATAAACTTTTATTCTAAACAAAAAGCATCAAAATTACAAACATAAGTCATACTACTCCTTTTATAGAAGTAATTAAACCAGTGAACTGATTGCATTATGAGAATATGTTGCGGAAAAAAATGTTTAATTTACTCCTTTAATTCAAAAATGAATTTAATTAAAGGTTTCAATGATAGCAAATCTGAAAGATTATTAAACCAAAAAAAGTCCTCCAAACACGGCAAATGCTGCACCTAATGATAACTCATAATGTAAGTTAGCTACTACATAATATTTATTATGCAATACAAAATGTTTAATGAACCATTAGCTAAAATTACAATAGTTAATTCTCCTACAGAAAATAAAAATATAAAACTGTTAGCTCATAACATAAGTGTACATTTTTTACACCTATGCTATGAGCTAAATTAACTTTTTCTCTATACATTCTTGCTAGTTAGCTAAATAATTTAATTGCTGTAGGAACAGCAATAATCATGTTACCTTCTGTAAAATAGGCTCTCGTATCAACGCCCATTCCTACAGTAAATATATAATCGGGTAAAAACAATAAACTTACGAAAGCTCTTGCCAATTGAGCATATATCATACCTAAGAAAAAAACAACTTGATTTTTTGAACAACAAAAAGGATAATTTGTACTAAAAAAAGGATTTTTTGAACTAAAAAAAGGATTTTTTGAACTAAAAAAAGGATTTTTTGAACTAAAAAAAGCATTTTTTGAACTAAAAAAAGCATTTTTTGAACTAAAAAAAGCATTTTTTGAACTAAAAAAAGCATTTTTTGAACTAAAAAAGCATTTTTTGAACTAAAAAAAGCATTTTTTGAACTAAAAAAGGATTTTTTAGATTTTTAAAATATTTTTTAGAAATGTAACATAGTTACTGCTCCTGCTAATACGGGTAAAGAAGTAAAAAAGAAGGCACATCTTCCTGCTCCTTGTTTATTGAAAGATAAAGTTAAAAGTAAAATTAATACTTGAAAAAGTAATCAAAAACCTAAATTATTTAACCTAGAAAAAGCCAAATCTGGTACTTCTATGTATATAGGTACAAATCAATTTCCATAACCTTCTATTAAAACTGGCATAACTAGAAAAAATATCATTACAAAACCATTTGAGCAGTTACTAACACATATATAAATCATATATAAATGATCATCTCCTGTTACTCTTCCTGGTGCTGAAAGTTTTAAAATATTTAAAGCTGAACCTATTATTCCATATACAATATATTTCTAAATATAATATATCTTTATATACAAATTTCCTATATCTTTATAACTACTTGAAAACATTCAACGTGTGGTGTAATTACACACTCATTTTTTGAAAGAATAAAAAATTTTCTAATTTTTATACAATCGGAATAATACATAAAAATAAAATTAATAAAATAAACTACAAATT
This sequence comes from Hydra vulgaris, assembly GCF_038396675.1. Taxonomy (NCBI): domain Eukaryota; kingdom Metazoa; phylum Cnidaria; class Hydrozoa; order Anthoathecata; family Hydridae; genus Hydra; species Hydra vulgaris. The sequence continues at coordinate 5,745,631 of NC_088929.1, read as the reverse complement.
ATGCTAATTAATAAAATAGGAACTTAGATAAGTTTAGAAACTAATCAAGTTAATGAAACATATTTCCTATAAATATTAAACAATATTTTTCCTTTATGTCTAAAAATTAATGGAAAAAGATCATTACATTATGTAAAAATGGTATAATAAATAGTATTAATACATTTAAAATTAAAGCAAAGACTCCTTCTAATTTCTTAAGAATTGATCTTAAATTAGCATAAGCAAATAAAAAATATTATCATAGCATTATATTAATAGTAATTACTAATGAACTAGCATTTATGAAACTTTCTGTCACCAAAAGTATTAGTATAAAAAAATATCATAAATGATAATATGAATATTAGGATAAAAAAAATCATAAACATCTTTTATTATGAAGTATCAATGAAATGGAAACTCTATCAAAATTACTTTTTAAACTTAAGATATTAATAGATCCAACATTATGAAATAATACTATGTAAATAAAAATTGAAAATGTAAACAAAAATAAATAATGTAAATTAAAAAATCTACCCAAAAGTAGCATTATTTACACAAAATCCACCTCATATTGTTTGAACTATATCATCTCAAATATAAAAAATTGTAGATAAAAATTTTTAAAACAGTAGCTCCCAAAAAAGTCCTCATTTGTAATACATAACCTGGTAATGGTAATACATAACCTGGTAATGGCAAGATAACCTATAAAAGCAATATTCATCTCTATTATAAATATGGTTATGCCTGAAAATCAAATTTTTTTTTTTTGATAGCCCCCATAATCTAAAATTTTTCTGATATGAAAATAGACAAATGATTAATGAATAGATAAATTATGACGAGTAATAATGAATATAGATGAATGTTCACACATAAAAAATGAAGTGGCATCATTAGCATTATATGATTTTACTAAAAACCCAAAATATTCATCTATACATACATGAACTATTAATTTAAAAAAATAAAATTATATCTTTGCAACAGTGCATGTCTAAGAAAGTTTCAGTTATTAGTTAAATTGAAAAACATATTCCTGTTAAAGACTCCAAATTTTATAAATAATTTATATTTGATGGAGAAGGAAGATGATTTAAAGTAGAATTAAAATGCTTTATAAAATGATAATTTACTTGAATTCTCATTTTATAGAAATACTAAAAAAGAAATAAACTTTATTAAGTTTTAATCATAATTAGTTTTAACACCTAAGATAAAAATAAGCAGTAATAATGGTTCAAGGCTTCGAAGGTTTAAAACTTACGATGTTTTATGAAAATTTTAAATGAGATGAATATGAGACAAAAAACATCCTACTATATATTCGTATAAAAGATATTATATTTATAAAAACCCCTGATATATTAATAAAAATACAAGTAAAGGAAATTCAAAAGCTGACGTTATTAGAAACAATTCGGCTTTCAAATTTATTTTTAAGGGAATTTAAAAGTTAGCTAAAATTAAAATGAAGAAAATCATTCTAAAAAAAGCCGTAGTAATTGTTAAATCTCTAAAATACTTTATAATTCTAGAATGAAACATATCTAAAATAAAGTCGATTTATAGGATTTTTATAAAATCCTATGAATAATCAAAATGAAATATTATATAAAGTTCTTATAGTTAAAAACTTTCATAATTCCAAGCTAATAAATATATTTTGAAAAAACATATTAGAGTTAATAATGATCCAATAAAGGTATAAAAAAAATTCAAAAGCAGCTTTAATTCTTTCTACTCGATATCTCTATTTATCAACCATACTAAATACAGGTATTAATATACTTTCAAATAAAATATTGAATCATAATATATCTAAAATAGAAAATGCCTTAATAATTAAAATAATTGAAATAATAATACATCAATCCTTTTTTTAAATTTTTTATTATCTTGAAACTTAATAATACACATATAGGAATTACCAAAATGTTTTAACAATTAAAATTATTAATAAACCATCAATAGAATGAATGAAATGACTTTAATTTATAAATTTGGAACAGTTTAATAATAATTGGAATAAATTAAGTTGAAAGTTTTAAATTTTATGATTTAAAATTTAAAATAACATCAAATAAAGTAAAATAGATCACAACAAAGAGATATTAAAGATATTTTTACTTTTCTTTTAATAAATAAAAATTTATGTTTAAAAATGTATCTAATAAAAGATAAAATTATACGAATAATTCATTAGATAAACCTCAAAAAACTCATATTAATGAGCTTGTAATAATAATAAATCAATTAAAATTTAAAGATTTTTTAGAAATTTAATTTATCATATCTTAAACTAGGAAAAGAAGTTCTTACTGAAATAAACAAAAATACAAACAAAATTAATTTTATAAAAAAAATAAAAGTTAACAATAAAAAAATAATTCAGTTACCTGAAAAATAAAACTACAAAAAAGCACTGGTAAACATTTTATGAGAATATTCTGCAAAGAAGCAAAAGGCGTCTAGGAATATTTTACATTATAGCCAAAAACTAAATCTGATTCACCTTAAGTAAGAAAGAAAGATAAAAAAAAAAAATATTGAAAAATATTAACATGATTGGAAATAATAAAATCTTTTGAAAGTAATTTTACACCATCTGCTAAAAGTTGCAATAATTCATATATACCTAATTCATTAGGATCTTATTTTATTTTGACTATAACCGATAATCTTTGTTTCTGCTAAGATTAAATAAGCTACAGAAATTAAAAGTGGAATGACAATTGTTAATAACTTTATTATTTTTAATACAATTAAATATAGTTTTTGTATTACCTTTTCAATGAGGTTAACATAAAATTCTAACTAACATTAATATTATATTACTTCTAATAGTAAGTATTTCTATAATACTAAGACAAAAAAACCTAATTGTTACTAATAAATTAAAATAAAGAAAAATTACTCTTACCCTAACTCTTGTCGAATCATTCGTAAATCAATCGTTTGGCTAATATCATTATAAATAAACGAAAAACAGATTGTGATTAATAATCTATTAAATTTAAATTTACTGATCGCGGAAATAAATTATTTCTACATCAAACACAAAAAATGAAATAGTAAATAAAAAAAAAACCTTATAAAATAATTGACCAGTTAAATAAAAAGGATTAAATCCACACTTAAAAATAGAAACTTCTTCTTTAACAGGGAATTTGACTGAAAGTAAAATTGAAAAAAATAAAACAACAAAACTTAGAATAAGGCTAATTGTTAATAAAATAAATAAACTTAATTTCATAAGTTATTTCTAAAATATTTTTAAAAAATGGTTTTTTTGTGTCGTAATATATAAGTAATTGTTAAAACATTAACTCCTATCTTACCTATTGATAAAGTAATACTTATTAATACAAAATTTATAGAATATTTAAAATAGATGAATAAAGCTATATTATGAAAATAATAATAATTGATTAAACTCAAATTAAAAAATCATTATTTAAAGAATAATGTATAAGAGCATCATAACAGATCATTTTTATTAATTATGAAGATAAAATAACTAAAATTGTAGGAATTATGTTATTAATATAAGAATATTTTTGTTTTAGTTATATCTAACATCATTGCTACAAATAAAAACACGATTACTATTGCTTTTACATATATCATTATTACTATTATAAGTATTAAAAATAAAAACTCTAAATTTAAATTAATTAATGAAGCAAAATAAAAAATAAAAGTAGAATCAATTTTTTTTAAAGAATTTATACACACTGAACATTTTAAAACTATCCAAATAGAAAAGAAAAATCACTTGTGGTCAAATTATTAAAAAAAAAAAATTCTCTTTCCTCCATAAGTTACTACTTACTCTATCTTTATGATCAAGGTGACGGGCTATTTGTATTAATATTTCCACTTAATTATTAAAACTTTATATTAAATTATTTACTATTAGGTTCTCTTCTAAATCACTACAGATTGATTATCCAAATGTAAATTTATATTACAATACTCATTGTATTACATAACATCCCTTTTTATAAATTTTTTTTTGACTTTATTCTTATGAGAAATATGCTTAATCTAAAAGTTAAAGCTGAAGACAACCTTGCTACACTTGTATTTCTTGAAAAAGGTAAGGCACTTTGCGGATTAACAAATTAAGTTACCTGTTTTGTTATACTATTCAGAATAAATATGAACAAAAAGATTACCAGGGTACGAAATCCTTTCTTATTATCATCTATTCAAGTTTCTATTAATTTTGTAAATTCTTGAAAATTTTAATTATTGTATATTTTACCAAATCAAAAATTTTCGTTTTACAATCTTCATTCTACACATTTAACACACACACTCAACACACACATTTAACACACACATTTAACACACACATTTAACACACATTTAACACACACATTTAACACACACTTTTAACACACACATTTAACACACACATTTAACACACACATTTAACACACACATTTAACACACACATTTAACACACACATTTAACACACACATTTAACACACACATTTAACACACACATATAACACACACATTTAACACACACATTTAACACACACATTTAACACACACATTTAACACACACACATTTAACACACACACATTTAACAAACACATATAACACACACATTTAACACACACACATTTAACACACACATATAACACACACATTTAACACACACATTTAACACGCACATTTAACACACACACATTTAACACACACATTTAACACACACATGTGACACACACACATTTAACCTACTTTTTTACAAAAATTTGTTTTTTATTTTACTCATTTCTTTTCGTACACCAACAAGTGTAAATGAATCTCATACTTTTGTTACTCCAAAATTAAAAAGATATTATTCTAATTATAAAAGAAAAGAAAAAGGAATTGAATCCATATATTCTGGTTTTTCCTCTTAGTGGATCAAATAACTAAAATTCCAAAACATTTTTGCCTGTACAAAGGTACTACTATCAAGTTAATTTTATTATTTACTCAACTCATTAAAAAAAAAGCAAATAAATAAAATTCTCCTTTTTTAATCCCCTCTAAAAGAGTTTTACCAACAGACCAGTTGCAGCATTTGCGCACTTCGGGCTGCGCCAGTGCTGCACCTGAAAAACAAACTTCTTTCCTCCAGATAAGATAGTGGTCTAGTGTATTTGTAAAATTACACTATGCATTTATCTGATAATTGCATCCGCTGTTCAATTTAGATGCTGGAAGTAATTTCAATGTTATACATAGTTATTAGTTATAACATATGTAGTTTATTACTTTTCCTTGATTTTTAATGAGGTATTTCTTTCAGTTAAAAATATGGACGATTCACTGAATTCTTCCCAGACATAAGTTACCCATGCCTTTGAAAGTTTTAATTAAAAGGTGGATTTATTATTATTAAAATAATAATAAATCCACCTTTTTTTCAGCACCATTTATTTCAATTTCTTTATTGGCTTCTTTACTGTATTTACTAAAGATTTTATTTTAAAAAACAAAACACAATAATGCATCTTTTATACCACTGCATCTCACATTTTAACCAATTATTGCCTACAAGCTGTAGAAACACAAGAATTTGCTTAATTACCTTTTCTACACCTTTTACATAGCTGCGCATACTCCGTGGTTGCGCACTTTCTCCGTAGTTGCTCTCTTGTAGAAGCCCCTTTGCTTACATTTTATCTCTTCAGGAAATAAAGTTTTCTAATAAGTATTAAACAGATAAATCTGCAGAAAAAAGGAACATTGATAAATTATTCTTAATAACTTATTACTGCTCTGTAGTTTAAGAACATTAGAAGCTCTTTTTGTAAGTTTTACATTGTTTACTTTATAAACTTAATCACATGGTAACTTTTTAATTTTAAAACTCTTTTAGCAACCAGTGAGTATTGCGCTGAAGGTTGGACAGGTTATACAAGCTATTGCTACTTTATTCGCAGCGTAAATGAATTTAATGGAAATGATTGGTTTGAATCGTTTACATCATGTCAGTCTATAGGAGGAAATTTGCTAAGTATAGAAAATTTAGAAGAAAATCGATTCATTCAAAATGATTTAATCAAAGATAGTCGTGATTACTGGATTGGTATGATGCTTACATTAATCATAATCCGAGTTGAAATAAGTTTGAAAATATAATTTAAAATAAGTTTTTCTTTAACAGGCCTCAATAAAGTCTGGAATGGTTTTATTGAAAAAAATAAAAGATTTGAGTGGACTGATAAAACATCCACACAGTTCTTCAATTGGATTGAAAATCAACCAGACAATGTTGATGGTATTGAAAGTTGTGTCGTAACAAACTCCAATGGTTGGAATGACAAAGAATGCAAAGTTTTAAATGGGTTCATTTGTAAATCTAAAAAAGGTTTTGTTGTTATTTATGTCAAAACAGCAACTTTGATAATAATAAACAATGTCATTAGTCTTGTATGCCATGCTCTATTTTTACTAAAATTTTATATTATATATATATATATAAATAAATATATATATATATATATATATATATATATATATATACATATATATATATATATATATATATATATATATATATATATATATATATATATATATATATATATATATATATATATATATATATATATATACATGTATATATATATATGTATATATTTATATGGATATATATGTGTATATATATATATATATATATATATATATATATATATATATATATATATATAAATACAAATGGAGTTTGTGTTCTACACCCTCTCGCTCACCACAAAAAATATGGTTTTAAATTAATAGTTGATTTTTTTACGAGTTTAGTTGGATACTTAACCAAACTCAGTCGGGTATATTTTAGTTTCGAGTACCTAAATTATTATTTATTTATTATTTAATGTTTTGAAAGAACCAGTCGGCATTTTTTAAAGATGTATCTAGGTATATATATATAATATATATATATATATATATATATATATATATATATATATATATATATATATATATATATATATATATATATATATATATATATATATATATATATATATATACTTTGAAAAATAATGAAATTTAAAAATATTTAAATAATATTAAAATAATTATGGCAGTTACAATTGAACTAAATAAAAAAATGTTACAAAAAAATGTTTTAAACGTTATAAGTTTGAGCACAAAAATTTTATACGAGCGTTTGGATTAAGTTGAAACATATATCCGTGAAAATAGTAAAAAAGTAAAATTGATTGAAAAAGAGGTTGAGGATATTAAAGTGAGTTTAAATTTTCATGAACAATTTAATGAAGAAAAAAGTAGGAGCGTCATTATTTCACAGGATAAATGTAATATAATAAGCGTTACCCAGAACATAGAATCTGATTTTACTAAGACTACTAACAAATTAAGAGAGATAGAGGATCGATATTTTCAATTTTAAATCTAAACATCTGAAGTATTAATAAAATTTTGATAATCTAAAATTATTCATGCATTATCTAAATCATGATTTTAATATATTTAGTCTCACGGAAACGTGGATGAAAAGCAATGAACTAAATTATTAGCTTAGTATTTACGTGTGAATTCATCAACCGCCTAACACCCTCTTAGGCGGTGGTTTAAGTATTTTTGTTCACAAATCTATAAACTTTGTTTTGCGTAATGATTTCAATGTTAGCGAAATAAATTGCGAGTGGTTATGCATTGAAATAAATAATAATGCGGCCGAAAATATTATTATTAATTCTATTTACAGAAAACCAGCTGGTAATTTAAAATTATTTCAAATCCATTTGAAAAATTTTTAAGCAAAATTAACACTTCAAAGAAATACGTGTACTTAGCTGGTGGTTATAATTTAAACTTGGGAAATCATGCTTCAAATGTAAATGAACAATGTTTTTTAGATACGCATATTCAGCATGATATCAATTCCCACTATAAATAAATCAACGAGAATAACTTAAACCTCGTCGATGTTACTAGATGTATTCACTAACAGTTTGACTTATATATTCACTAACATTTTTCATAATTGCCTCTTAGAATCGGGTATAATCAAAACTGACGTAACTGATCATTACCCAATGTTCTTAATTACAGATAATATAACCCTTAAGCGTTCTGTCTCTAAATCAACAATCTTAATACGACAAATCAATAAAAACTTTATATTATACTTTCGAAATCTTTTATATAAAAAATTGACCGGAATTTTTTATTACAACTTCAAGATGCGAATAATGCATATAAATTATTTTTTACACAGTTTTGTTAACACTATGGTTTGGCATTTCCAGTGATAAAAAATTTTAACTCTATTTTTTATAACTCATCAAAGTAAAAAATCAAAAACTTTATGAAAAGTATTTAAAACAAAAAACATATAAAAATGAATTAGGTTACAAAAAATATATAAAAACATGTTTAAAAAAACAAAAAAAAACACGCACAAAAAATTATTATGCAAGGTTGTTGGAAATAACACGCGGAAAAACATAAAAAACGTGGAATGTTAAATAAACGGTAAAAATAAATGTCTAAAAAACAACTTGCCGCAAAAACTCTTAGCGGAAGGGGAACTGATTTATAATGAAGAAGCCATAATTAAAAAGCTCAACAATTTTTTTCTTGATATTGGTCCATCGTTAGCTGATAAAGTTCCAAAAACTACCTCAAATTTTGAACCTTATATGAAATCAACCAATACAATTATGAAAGAAGTAAAATCAAACATAAGGGAGTTTCAAAATGCCTTCAACTGTTTAAAAAATAATAAATGCGCTAAGATAGATTAAATTAGCACGAATGTGGTCAAAGCAGTGTTTGATATCCTATTTCTGTTATACCATGTTTCTCAAAACTGTTTGAACGAATTATGTATGATAGACTTTATAGTCACCTAACTGAGAACAACATCATGTATAATAAACAATTTGGGTTCAAAAAGAATCACTCAACAGATCATGCGGTAGTCGAGCTAAGAAATTATATTTCCAATGGGTTCAATAATGATTGCTATACATTAGGAGTTTTTATTGATTTATCAAAAGCATTTGACACTGTTAACCATTGTTCTTATAAAAAGACTAAAACTGTATGGAATACTAAACAATAAATTACTATGGTTTAAAAGTTACCTGTCAAACAGAAAACAATACATAATATATGCCGCAAATGAAACAGAAAAACATATTATAACTTGTGCTGTTCCCAAGTGATCAATCTTTCTACCGCTATTATTCCATCTCTATATAAATGATTTATATTTCGTATCCAAAAATTTTAATAGTATTTTATATGCTGATGATTAGAATTTTTTTATTCAAACAGTAATATAAACCACCTGTTTAGAATATCTAAAAAAGAATTATTTAAAATATATGATTGGATTACAAATAATAAACTTTTTGTAAATGTTGGGAAAGCTAAATTTATTTTATTCCACAAATCTAGTATGAGAGATAACCTTTTTTCAAAATTACCTGATATCTTCATGAATAAAACAGTTATTAAAACAGACTCGGTCATTTTTCTCAGAGTGATTATAGATTAAAATATATCATCGAAATATTATATTAAATCTATTGAAAACAAAATCTTCAAAAATATCTCCATGTTATATAAACTTAAACTATTTCTTAAATTTGAGTCTTTAAAAATTAAATTTTTTCATTTATTCATAGTTATTTTTCCTATTGCAATATTGCATGGAAAGATAACTATGAAGTACAAATTATGGGAAGCTTAATAGAATTTATTGCAAAGTAAAGCATGCAAGAAGAAATATTTTTGTTGTCAACAGAACTGTTCCCAGACGGCACATCTGGTTTTAATCTCGGAATTAAAACTCGAATAAACACGTGTTTGTTACGATCCAGGCGTAAACTAAAAACACGTGGATTTCGCGGGAAATTTTACTGGAATTTAACACGTGTTTTCTAAGGTTTCAAACACGAGTTTTTTTATGTTTTAAATACGTGTTTTTTGAAGTTTTAAATTCGTGTTTTCTATAGTTTAAAACGGTCTCATGGCATTAAATAAAGTTTCCAAACGGAAACTTAATTCAATGCCATAAGTTAGTTCAGGCATAGTAAGTAACCATAAGTTTTCCAAACTTATGGCTGAACTAACAGCTGTTCAGCACGGTTCTATGATAAACCAAAAATACGTAGGTTTTGTTAGACACACGTTTATAGCTTTAAACATGTATATATATATATATTACATTATATTTACGACAACTTTGTTGTTTTATTTTTGTTTTTTAAGGTAAATTATTTTACAATTATACTACAAAGAAAAAATAAGTAGAGAAATAAAAAAACAAATCTTTAAAAATAAGCTAACGTTTGGCACATGAATACCATACATAATATTTAATTTCGATTGATCACTTCTTCCGTCATTATAAAATCTAAAATCGTATAAAAATACGCTTTCGCATTTTTACAAACAATTCCAGTAGCATCAAGTGTTCTTTTTAATTTTTCTTAAAAGTCGGGTCTCGAACTTCACTAATTCCTCAATTGAGGTAACCTGTTCAAATTTAACTTCATTCAAATCTTTATCTAAAAACTATTGCAGTAGCCCAAATTTCTTTTTATGTAATGATGTGACACAATCATTTTACGCTAAAACATGGCATCATCAATG